>NC_039490.1:1479104-1562512 GCF_003590095.1 Trichoplusia ni | reverse complement strand
ATAATAATAATAATAATTTATTTATTTCTCAGACAACAGAGGTCCACGGTTAGTTACAGAAACACTTATAAAAGCTATGTTAGTAACACACACATAAAATATAATAAAACCTTAACATTACTCTTGCCTCACCAGTATTTGCATAAAGTGTTGCATAATAGGCGAGTCAAGTTTATTTGTTAACATCTCCAGAATGCCATTTGAGCTTGACCGTGCCCTTTGCAGAAGTGACGCCGTTTTAAGTCGTATCATGGCATAAAAGTCATGGTGTGATGCTGTGCGAACATGTTTGAGGCACTACAGAAACGCGGCAAGCCCAAAAGCATTCTGAAGCCGTTATTGTACTGGATTCTCAATTTATCCAATACTCCACGCGTGTAACTAAACCACAGGCTACTCGTGTAGAAGGTTTGGCAATACGCTTTAAACAAAGTAACTTTTACCTCCTTACTACAGCGAGCAAACCTACGTGCTAACATATTCGCTCTCACAGCAAGAGCCCTGCGTTCCCTTCAATATCTGCATGATCCCCAAGGTCATCCGTGACACAGTGCCCCAAATATTTAAACTGTGTCACTTTTTGAATTACCTGTCCGTTAAGCGTAATGACCGGCTCAAGGGATATTTTTTTGCTGACGCCCTTAAAGATCATGAAGACACTCTTTTTAGAGTTATACAAAAGACCGTGGCTTGCAGCGTATTTGGTACAGTAGTCTAAAAGTTCCCGTATTGCGTTGGCAGTTGGGCCGAGCAGCACCATATCATCCGCGTAGCTAAGGTTATTCACACAAATTCCATCAATCCAACATCCGATACGCTTGCTGCTTAGCCCAGCTATCAACTCATTTATATACAGACTGAAAAGCCTCGGCGAGGTAAGTCCCCCCTGCCTTACTCCGCATTCTAGCCTGTATGCGTCAGATAGTATGTTTTGCCATCTTACATTATTCACCTGGTTGGAGTACCAATACTGAAAAACACGTATTAATTCAGTAGGTACGCGTGCCTCCCTAAGCTTTTTCCACAAAATTTCATATGACACAAGGTCAAAAGCTTTAGAGAGGTCAAGGAAGCACGCATAAACTGATGTGTGTCTGTCAGTATAATATTTAACGGTTTGCTTTAGACTTAATATTGCGCTTTCAGTAGACCAGTCCTGGCCTAAACCCGAACTGAGCGTCATGCAGATTTACAAATTTATCCAATATACGTCCAGCAAACCGTCAAATACTTTGGCAATCACAGTAGCGAGTGATATAGGCCTGTAGTTATTAACATCTGTGATATCACCCGTCTTATTCTTTATAATGGGTACAACTAGCGTTTTCATTAGGTCCGGTGGTAGATAAGAGTGACTGACACATAAGGAATAAAACATAGATAACGACCTAGCACAATGAAAACCAGCATATTTTAAGTGCTCGATACTGAGACTGTCATGCCCTGGAGATTTTCCGCCCGACATTTTTTGTATCACGTTAGATATCTGCTTGGTTGTAAATCTGATAAGAGGGCAGTTCTGACTAATCTCAGTATCGAACACATCCTTCGAGGGGCCCAACGGCGAGATCACGCGAAAATGGTTTTTAAAAATATTCGCTATACCATTCTCTGTGCTACAGCCCGCAACTGTCACTGGAAGGGCTGGCTTAAGATCAATGCCAGTTGTGGATTTCCAAAATCGGCCAAAGTTCTTTGATGATCTGTGAGAAGATATTATGTCCATTTTTATTTGTTCTTGGTGATTTTGACACCATTTTAATTTTGCTTTGAAAATCTTTTGGCTTTCTCGCATATCATCCCAGACTCTGCCCGACATCGGTTTATTACAAAGAATCCATACCTGATACTTCTGCCTTGCCTCCAAGTGTGCAGCGCGGACATACTTGTTCCAGCCAATTACGCGTTTTTTACCTCGCGGCTGGTCTCCCTTGTAAGTTTGTTTAGCTGCGTCAGACATAACATCCACAATACTTTTATACATACTGTCAAGGCCACGTTTGTGTTCTTCAGAGTTGCATATTTTATCAGCGCACTTCATAAAAAGCTCTGGAAAGTGCATGCTCCGGAATTTACGATTACAGATATCAAAATATTCACTAATCTGATCACGGTCACGTTCTTTCCATTTTACTTTGTCACATAATGACTTAATGAGAGGCGATTTCTGGGCAACTGTACATAAGTTACACTCTATGACTAGCGGTAAATGATCGGACCAAAACACATCATATTCAATATAAACATTCACAACAGTTCGCCAGGCAGCCTGGGTTACAAAACAGTGGTCTAACCAGCGCCTGCTCCCATTCATGTCACTAACATAGGTATGGTTATCAGACCCTAGACCCAACGACTCCGTATCTGCACATATCCATAACTGATCTGTGCTATAGTTACATAGTTCATTCCAAAAAGGTTGATGTGGGTGAGAGTTATAATCTCCCATCATATAAACCGCTTCTACATCACTAGCATCAATAACAGCACTTAATTCGCTTAAACACTCAGTAAATTCGAAAAGGTTTTCTGCAGAATCGATTGGCATGTAAACACTGAACACTAATATTGCGCGGTCTTCTAAGCAAGCTTTTATAGCTGATATGCGAGTACTACTACACTCCACAACAGACACAGATTTGAAAATTCCTTTTCGCCATAATACTGCCACTCCTCCAAACGGTCGTCCTGTCAAAATTCCTGCCGAGGTATCTACTGCCGATTTTCCAGTATAATCAAACTGGTCATGTATACTTCCAAGTATGTTTAAATCATGAGGCAGAAGCCATGTCTCCTGCAAAGCCACTATGTCAGCTGTTTTGCATAAGTACCTAACGCTTTCAATAGATCTTTTTAGGGATTTACAGTTGAATGTCACAAACTTCGTATTTATATTTGTATCTATTTTGTTCATCATGGTAGTTTTGCCCCTGTTGATCCTTTTTCTAATGCGTCCTCTTTGTTTATAGTACTACGAAACTGTACAAAGCGCCTAAAACAGATACCATCCGGCCACATTTCATCATTTAAAAATAATCGTAATTTATGGCTGGAAACGTAACATATAAAAGAATTATAGTTCTTGTTTTTCTTCATATTTATTTTTTCTAATGAGACTGAGTCCTGAGTTCTGTTCCAAATGTATTGTTTAATATCCTCTTCTCTCGATTCTTTACACACATTAGATATATACAAAGGAATTCTACTTATTTGAGCGGCTCTAAACATGCTGTTAGAATCATTTGTGGCCTTTCCAGTGTTACTAATAAATCTATTCCTTCGCTTCCTTCCGTATTGAACTTTAGTCCATTCATCTGTGTCTCCTACTTTTTGTTTACATTCGCTACTCGATTTCAATACGTCCGCTACAGATAATCTCGATTGCACGATGGCGGGACCATCGCCCGCGCCAGCGCTCTCGCCGTGATTCACACATTTGTCGACCAGTGAGCGAGACGCGACAATCGTAGTGGTATCGTCGGAGGCGCGTGCGCCTACGGATACCGGTTTTACGTTCGAAACCACGGTATGGGCCTCCACGCGCCCGCTTGTGGCGCTCTGAGAAATAACAGCTGGTTCACTGGTACTAATTGAAGTTGACAATTTGTTAACGAGGGTATGCACTGGATTGTTTGCGACTTCTACCTGTATTTTCACTGGTGATTGTGAATGATCGCGTATGTAATTATCATTTTTTGATTCCAATGTAATGTGGCTAAGGCCCATTGGCCGACTTTCGCACTCAATTTTTTCTAATAAATGTCCACCCCTCTTGTCGTTTATAGGATTGAAGTCGAACTCACTCAATGACTGCGTTCGCATAGCAACTTGAAATTTCACATAATTGTTCTTTCGTGACACACTCAGTTTTTAAATACTTAATCTCCTCCTGTAGAATTAATATATCTCTTAGCACTCGTGTTGCATCTAAGTGGTCAAAAGTGACCGGCGGTAGTCTATGCAAATCTTTAGCAACAAACGTTGGAAACTTTTCTGGGTCCGCAGCCTCTGTATGCTTCATTAAATCAATAATGTCTTGTAAATCCCTACTGGACTTCCCTTCTTTTCTTCTGGACTTCATTTTTGTTGTTGATACCGCTTCAAATAACAACTTTTTAGCAGCTAACACTTCCTCATTGGTGAACGCTGTATCACATATCCTGACAAGCGTTACTTCGTCCATCACACTGATTTTATTTTGCATAAACGCGAGTACTTCATTAATTACAATATTGCACGAGCTACATTTTACTACATTCGAATTCATCTTTACTCGACGCGCGCGAGCGGTTCGCCGCTCGGTTGACCGTGAACTGTACAACTAAACTCATTTATTTTTGTATCTTTCCTTATTCTTAATTTAGTAAGGTAGATTATACTTGTGATCTTCAGCCAAGAGTTTTCCTTTAGGGTTAAAGGGAAAATAATAAGCATATCCAACTTACCAGTAACCAACCTCCCGCGGGGATCCGCTTTCCCATCGTTGAGCACGTTTGTCGGGTGTTCATGGTCCACTTCTGTGACAGTTCTCAGAATCTTGGGAGGGCTCTCGTCCCCGGACCACTCGATCTCCACCACTTTACGGCCTTGAGTGATCAGGAAGTGGCTTTTCTTTCCCTCAACAGGTAGAATGAAATGGGGCTCCAGCTCTGAAAGTTAAGACTGGAATGTGAGCAATTATTAATGACAACTTGGCTGGCAGGAGCTGGATGGGAGCAGCCGAAGATAGATCTCGATGTGCAATTGGGGAGTCCAATGTCCAGAAGTGGACGATTACGGGCTGATGAGGTTGATTAATGACAATTATTTGTAACTGGTTTTAGTAATTTGAGCTTAGTTTAATGTCGACTATTCCAGAAACTAGACTGTGATAGTTTTGCTAATTGTTTTGTTAAGTATTGCCGCTAGATAGTCGTTGTCGTTGAACATCGCGTCGCCGCCTAATGGTATTGATAACTTATCAGAGTACTTTCACAAAGCGCTCGCTTTCGGGCCTAATGCCACATATAAAAGTAATAAACGGGAGCTGCATCTGCCAACAAACTGCATTACAGTTTGGCAGAAGTATTATGTGCACGTAATTATTGCAAAATTATTGCAGTTATGACAGCGCGCTGCATGTATCTGATGTCTCTCTTCATCAGCTTGAGCATGTAGAGCTTATCTGCAGTGGTGATAGGCCTTCTGTCATTCAATCAGACGAAAGATTTTTTTAGTCAAATACCCTATTTAAGGTGTGTGGGTACAAACATAAATACTTTTATTATTTGAGCTAAAAAGGGAACCTCCGACCTTAAAAGCTGTTTCCTCAACGCCACTTCCACTTAAACAAAATGAGTGACTTTTTAAAACATAAAAAATACACAGAGGAATACTAAACATAGAGTTTCATTCATGTCGTCAAACTTTACCTAGCGTCGCCTTGACATGTTTGCCAGTGTCCGGCTCGTACTTATGGATGGTGCGGTCGCTGATGCTGACCAGGTACAGCGCGTTGTCCTCGCTGTGCCAGTGCGGAGCCTCGCCCAGGGTCAGAGCCTCGATCGGCAGTTGAGTTATGACGGGGGCCATCTTCAGACTATAAAAAGTACTATCTTCGAAAACATTAGTCAATGTGAAGAAAAACAAATAGTTGAAATAGTAACTCACACTGTATCACGGTCAGTTTAGTTAATGTCACGAGAACAACTGTGGAGTATTATATTAGTAAACATGTTCTGATTATATACCCGTAGCCCACCAGGACTGGTGTGTTATCTTATCTGTCAAACTCGGTGAAAAGTAATGTCTGTATCCGCGTCCAATTATATTAGAATTGTTTTTGTTTGTTTAGTGCATCTATATAATGAACTTATGTAGGTATTGAAATTAGACAATAAGTTCAGTTTATAAGGGTGTGATTACCTAAATCCTTAATTTACAAATACGTAAATTAAGGAGTAGGTACGTCGCGGGTTCGATCAACGCGTGAGACAAGCATTTTTGTGACAGATGTATGCTTGTCCCGAGTCCTGAGATTAAATTCCCTACTTCGACTTTTTTTACTAAATGAGAAATAACTTCTTTCATTGTTTATTTGTTTAAACGAATATTGTTTTTGAATCACCACCGTTTAATTGACAGCGTCAGAACCCCCAGGAGCACAGCGCATGTGCAGACGATGCTGGATCTCGTGCAGCTTCATGCCCAGAAAAAAACAAAAGATTTTTGTTGAATTAGTCTTCAGCCAAAAGTTTTCCTTTAGGGTTAAAGGGAAAATAACAAGCTGGCATATCCAACTTAATGCGACTGGTATATTTTGAAATAAGTTCTGATGTCAAGCAATTAAACCTATATTTCATCATTTATAATTGTTTTTTGCATACCGATGTGTTGTAAAACTAAGCAGGACTAGGCAATTTATAGTTTTAAATTAAGGGTCATTGCACACTAAGATGCGATTGTTCTATTGTCGAGACACTATCTCCGATGCACCCCGCGGCATCACACTGTTTATGATTTCAACTTTTTGCGTCAGTTGTTGACGTATCTTTCAGTATTGTCGCGTCGCGTCTCGGAGTGACTGGACCTTAAGTTGTCACGAGGTAAGTATCTTATCTATTATTTGTTTGTTTATTTATAAGGAAAACGCATTAAGTTTTTAGGGTTCTATACATCAAAACTCTAACTTAGGTGTTTGGCCACTTTGTTAAAACAGCCTGAGTCTCGCAGGGAATGCGCGATCCTGGGGCTCTGGCTAAAGCTCTGGAAGGAGTCCAGGGTGTTCGTAGTCGGTTAGAGATGTCTGTATTTTCAGCCCATTTTATACGAACTAAAATAATTTAAGTTTACATGCTCATACCAAATATTTGACAAAGAGGATTAATACCTACAGAATATTCCCGTTCGAGGTTAAGAAATATGGCAAAAAACAAACATCATAATTGGCAACATATTATAGGTAGCAGTAGTGTTAAAATAATCTATATTGTGACAGTTTTTTGTGCTTTGTGCTGCTACGGAACCATCGCCGCGCGTGCCCGACTTGCGTCTGCCAGATTTTTTATCTACAATGGGGCTTGCACACAAGTTCCTAAGCGTTAAGTTCATTATCGGATTGGGGATATCCTGGTGCGGTAGCCGTATGATATTATAATAACTACATATTGTAAAGTTCATGAGATCTAACAGAAGTTTGGCTGATTTTTAATGATCCTTACAATAATCTGACTCAGTCGCACGGCAGCTGCAAAGATGGTACGTTTAAGAATTTAAAGACAAACGGGTCGCATTAGTAGCATTAATGTTGGCCACTAACAAGTTCAAATTGATTTACAAAGCGGGCAGTATGTAGTTTACCGTCAAGTTTTGTGTGCTTACCAATGGCGTCGCTGTCTTCAAGGAATCAAACGTAAGTAATTTAACCGCGCTAATTTTTGGGGAAATTTTACATAGAATTCGTTAATTTACAATTAAGTACTTACCTTAATGGTTTTGGGTAAGAATCATACAAAAAAAAGCTAATCTTATTTCAGTTATGGGTGAATTTCCCGGACCCAAAAATTGCGTGGCATCGATGAAATCGGTACTAAAAAGCATTGTTATAATGTTCTAACATTTTTTTTTAGGTAGATGACATAAAAATCTATCTGTAGCACTAAATATTTTATTAATATAATTAATAGGTTTTCCAAAAAAAAAAGTTAAACCACATAATCTTTCATCGCCGTGTTTGTCCACGACTCACCTTGATGTATTAAAGTCATCATTGATCAAAAATGTATCGTTATTTATATTAAAACTTAGTTTTATTTGGTTCGTGAATAGTTAGAGTATTGACTCGGAATACATTTATTCAAATATTTACACAATACAACGTATGGTTAATAAAAAACCATTTGTCCCAGAACTACCTTTCATCGCCATGTCCTAAACATATTTGAGAATATTGCATATTCTAACGTTTTGCGTCGCTCCCGTTTTGCGTTAAACGTTGCATATAAGTAACGTCGAAAGGCTAGACAAGGAACGACGTGTGTACGTGCCTGCGTTTTCGAGCTATAATTAAAAGTATTCAATTTTTTTGGTACTGGACATTTTTTATTTCATCGCCGTGGATAGGTCTAACTTCTATTTCAATAAGTTTTTAATCTCGATTGAGCTTTCAATACAATGCCATTTATATTTAGCTTATTTGTAAAGTGTTCATTACTGTGAATTATTACCAGTTTTTTAGTAAATTGAATTATACCCCTTGATTTTCATCGCCGTGCTCTCATTTCCGTGGTTTCCGTGGACAAAATTTGCTATGGCAATGAAAAAAAATACACGGGAATGAAAAAAATATCATCGCCGTGCCTTGTAAAACAGTTTCCTTTCATTGCCGTGGCCACGTGTTTCATTTCCGTGACTTATGTTTGTTTCGCCACTAGACAGGAATGTATCTATTTATAGTTATATTATAAAAATAATATCATGTGTGACTGGATTTTTACACATTATATTCTATTATTATTGCGTATAAATTAATAGTATTTATTTTTGTTTCAATGATTAACTTTATCATTTAAATATTCTTGTACACTATAATAACATTTCATTGCCATGGACGCCTGTTTCATTGCCGTGCATGCATGTTTCATCGCCGTGGCACGGAATTTTCAATCCTGTATATCTCGTTAGTTTTTTAAGCTATCTGCTACATATTAAGCAAAACTGCATATCTGATCGAAAACTTGAGAAAACACTATTTTTTATTGTTCTAAAGTTGAAGAATAAAAAATCCACGGAAATGAAGATTTTTTTGGACCTGTTGAAATTCACCCTTATTTAATTTGGTTTTACAAGACTTATTCTTTAGTTTTACCTTATCCTGATTCCGCAGATGGCGTCAATGACTATAACCAGAGATCCAAACTCGGATATACAGCACATGGGCGCAGATTGTGAATCTTTAAAAAAAATTGAACCGCTTTCGGTCGTAGTTCATCTCTGAGATCTTCACAAGAGCATGCGAATTTAAAAACCATGTTAGTATAACACTTTCGCGACAAACTGATTTCTGCTCTAGGAGGAAAAGACTCCGCGCTGTCGGCTGTTGTGGCTACTGTGCCGGGAAGTGTGGGATTTTTTAGCCTAGTTCTGTGAAACAGTTTACAAAAAGTGGCGACGGAGCGCGTTCCCCACGCTCCTGCCATACTTCTACGAGAAGATCCAAGAGATCCTGTGCGACGGGCCGGACGGTGTGTCTGTCACAGCCCTAAGACAGGATAGATAATAGGAATGATGAAGGTTGAGGTTCAGTCTGTAAGAATCGAGGGAATATCCCTGACAAAATCACTTTAGCAAAAAAAAAGCGAGGGAATTATTATTTGACATTCGTAGCAGACTTGACATTTGTAGTAAGTGGGACTTTACATTCGTTCATAGTTTGCTTGAGATTCGTAGACCACTTGTATTCCGTGCTTTGACGTTAGTGGTAAATGAAATTTGTATACGAAGCAAAAAGGTCATCAGGAGAAAAGTGCATCACACATTGATCGTACCTCTCTTGAAAAGTGTAATTGTTTACTCATTTTAATTTAATCTTTATTGCTATATAATATATATGTATCCCTGCAAATAACAATCCAATGTAGATTGCACATTTGCGAAACACTCAACAAAACCTCTACTTTAACAATCTTGTTTTAACGATTTGGAGAAACCCTATGGAAATATTGAGTTTATTTAATATTTTTTTTTTTCATTTCCCCTCAAAGTTCGAAGGTATATAATTAAATTAAGGTATAAGTACTTTAAAAATAAATTCCAGCTCTATGGCAAATAAAAACATGAAGAGAAAGTTCTCCTTTAACACTGCTCTCCGGCTTGCATGTGAACCCGGTTTGGTTAAGCTTCAAATATGGAAATGCCATTTCATTTCGATAAGCCAGAGTAGTCCATTGACGTGATTACTACATACTCACGCCTATCATTTGGGTATAGGAGCTGATTTAGTACCTGCTATCGAACTTAATCAATCTGGATTTGATATCCAATGTTATCAGGGTCGTTAGCTGTCGATCGATCACTGATTCACTGAACTGCACAATTGGCGCAAATTTCGAGTTCCAAGCCCCCAACTTGATCTCAATTCGATTGAAAAATAAATCATTTGTATCGGTAGTAAGTATCCTGTTCTTATAGAATCTTTAACGATGTCAATTTTATCTCAAAAACCATGTTTACCTCGCCAGGTGGTCTACTTATTCTTAAATCACATTATCAGAAGATATCTTATCTATCCTAAATTTGCCTGTTCATTCCTCGAAGACAAAAATTATAACAATCATTGTGATACTGCATACTCTACACGTGTCATGCTTTCACAAGTACCAGTGTTTTATGAGGAGAAATTGATATAGGATTAACTGATTTGTAATTATGAATCTGCCTGACTTCGGCAATAGTAAAATACTATCTTCATGGGTGTAATATAGCGTAAGTTGACAGGTACGCTTAGCGTATGTTAACTGACACATGTATGTTGTTGTAACAACTTCAGCGGGTATAAACTTTGATGGTATACTGGGTTCCCTTTCGGGGGAAATGTTCTGTATCATAGGGATCTGATAGAGGGAACCGAATCCTAAAGTTAGGCTGGAATAGGCAGGCAGGATCAGTTAGACAGTTGTGACCAAAGGCTCAGTTACTACATAGGTGATTGAGGAATCTGAAGAAACAATAAATGTTTACTGAGCTGAATAAAGAGTTTACTTTTACTTTAATATGTTTTTAATTATTATCAACTAAGTAGGCAAACTGGATGTAACAAAATGAACTTGGAACGTTCCGAATGGTCCTGCATACTACGCTAGGAAAGCGGATACATTATAATTAGATGTCTTAGCATATTAACCGCATTTAAAGTATAAATTACAACCTGAATAAATCATTTATTTGGTGCATGCGGTAGAGTTATTATCTTTAACGCAACGACCTTAAGAAAGAATTTCTTCGGGTCACGATCACAGGCTGTATTTCATATGTGTATTACAATTCTCACTAATGATAAAATTATCTTTATTACCTCCTTCATTATCGATAATATTCTGATTTATTAGTATGCCTCGACAGGTGTTACGTTATCAGTAGATATCTAAAATATGTCAAAAAAATGTCTATTCATTCATACAAACAATACCTGTACAACTCCTTTAACTAAACACGATCACACACCTGTACGAAGGCATTCATTTATATTGTTACTTCCGCGTCCTTACTCCTTCCATCCTTTCTCCTTCTCCCCAGTAGAACGCCTGATATCCGTAGCATACTTGGCCCACGTAGCATATTTGACATGCGTGGCTTATTTGCTACGATTTTTGATTTGACATTCGTAGCACATTTAGCTTACGAATAAGCGTACTTGCGAAATAGAACATTAAGGTACCTAGCAAGTAGTATTCTTAGCTTATAGCACGCACGACCTTCTTAGCAGAAAGGACCTGATACCGTTTGATAAATGATTTTACCAATGGTATTTCAATTCGTTTATTAGTGTCATACTAACAAGATTATTCTTAAGTCTTTTTTTTGAAACGGGGTTCGCAAAAGAAATCCGGATTAGAAGTGTTAATTTTTGAAGGAAGGTTACTCCTGGTCTTACGTATCGGCGGACCAACATTGAGTTTTATAAACATCATTATTAAATATTCAGAAAATAAATTGCCTTTGACACAACAGAAATTCTACACATAAGTAAATGCAATTCGGTTTTACACACACTTACAAATTAAAGAAAACATGACCCTTCTTTTGGCAGTCATGATATAAATCATAACACTCTACGTAACAATTGCGTTCAATAACTTATACCATCGTTGGTCCCCACACATCAACAGGCGAAGCGCACACGGGGCAGCTAGTAAAACATAATTATGGTTACTAATCGTTTGTTTAATGAAAATAAAGTTATTAAAAATTATCACAGGTTTCTTCAGTTTCCGTTAAACCGTAAATGTCAATCACATTCCTTCAGGGATTCAACGAAATAGGCACATCTGTTGGATCTGACCCTTATAGAAGTTTTTTGCTTCGTTTCCTAGTGTCGACCACTAATATAGCCTGACTTTAAGATTAGGATAACCCCTCGCGTTCATCCCTGTGATGGCGTACGTTGACCCCGCCGGGGGATGCTGTTCCGGTCTGCCTTCCAAGGCTAAGCTCGCAGTGGTCACGTATAACACGTCCAGGTTTGGACCTCCAAAGGTCGCCGACGCCACCTGCGCCACTGGGAGGGGGATCTTTTCCACAACCTTATTTTGTCTTGGATCTATTTTCAGCATCTGAGGAAGAGAACTCTTTGTAAGGAAAAAAGGGAAAGCGTTCAGTAGTAGAAAGTGAACCATGGGAAAACAAAGCTCACGCAAAGTTGTCGGTCAATCCTCTCAACACCAAAACAGAGTACTTACACCTGTTTCCCAGAAAGCAGCGACCCACAGGTTCCCGTCGGTATCGATGGTCATGCCGTCTGGAGAGCTCGTCAATCCATGTTTTTCAAATGAAAACGCAACTGTAGGATTCGCTGAAAAGAATGAGTCGCACGTCAATAAAATTTGCATCTCACCCAGATTAATAATTTGCAATTCACACAGCCCAGTAGCTAAGCAGCAGTTTGAGGTTTCATTTTTTCATTGGGTAGTAGTTTTACTTGAAAATAAAAATAACCCATATTGCAGCATATTAAATGAGAGGCAAATTATTAAGTTTAAAAAGAACTTTGGTTCAAAAAAGTGCAGATGATGACTGGCAGTCTTTATGAGTAAGTCAAGCCTATTCATCTAGCAAATGCAAATCAATATTTTCCATTCGAATAGGACGGCCCAATTGGTATTTAGAACTTGTTACTGTCAGTAAGTTTGTAATACTTACAGATGTTTCCAGTCTCAACGTCGTAGTCAAATCTTTGGACAGTGAAGGTCAAAGAGTCTATGTAATAGAAGGCTTTCTCCTTGAGGTCCCAACAAAGCCCGTTGGAGCAAACGATGCCCGACGCCACTTTGTTTGTGGTGCCGTCAGGGTCGATGCGGTACAGGGATCCATCCTTTGCTCTGTTAGGAGCGAGAACGTCATCAACAATAATTCCTGGAAAAACATTCATGTGTTAAAATTACCTACTAATGCTGATACAATAGTCTTAAGTGGTTCAGTTTACTTTCTAGAAGAACCTAATAAAAGATCTAAAATAAGAAACGTGGTCAGACAACCTTTAGGCTACAATTTTCTTAAGTATTTTTTCCTGCTACTCACTGAATGATTTTTGTACTTATATCTTACCAGTAAACAGTCTTCCCAAAGGATCCGCTTTGCCGTCATTCAGCACATGTTTCGGGAATTCGGGTTCCGTCTCTGTGATAGTTCTCAAGATTTTGGGAGGGTTCTCGTCTGCAGTCCACTTGATCTCCACCACTTTGCGGCCTTGAGTGATCACGAAGTGGTGCTTCTTACCTTCGACTGGTATAATAAAATGTGACGTCACATCTGAAAAGTAAACACAATCATGGTTAAATCTGTCTAGTTTTAATGATTTATGGAACCTTTCCAACCAAAAGAGACTTATCCTGTTACGTTTCAAAATATGCTACCTCTTTGCTAACACTAAGTCAAGATAGTACTGTTTTATTTTTAGTAGTGACAACTTTATTAATATCATTAAACTTACCTAGCTTAGCTTCAACGTGTTTGCCAGTGTCAGCTTCATACTTGTTAATAGTGGCCTTGACTATGTCCACGAAGTACAAGGAGTTGTCATCACTGTCCCAGTGCGGACCCTCGCCCAGGCTGCATGCATTAATCGGTAGTTGTGTTACCACTGGCGCCATCTTCACACTGAAACATGGTGTTAAAACTGCTCGTTATTGATCGGTTGGTTGCGTGCACACTTAA
Source organism: Trichoplusia ni (assembly GCF_003590095.1). Lineage (NCBI taxonomy): Eukaryota > Metazoa > Arthropoda > Insecta > Lepidoptera > Noctuidae > Trichoplusia > Trichoplusia ni. Next base: position 1,548,604 of record NC_039490.1, on the reverse strand, counting down.
TACTGTATTATCGGTATGTATCTTTGAAAGTAGTCCCTAAAGTCGACGAGCTTATTCGTACAAATTGTGAGGCGGAATTTAAATGGCAATAAAGCAGTTACCGAGTGTTATTTACTTTATATTAAACACACTAAGGGGTTTTTAGAGAAAGCAAAAAAATATCAACACATCACAAAAATGTTGCTTAACATATACTATAGTAGATTGTACATATTCCACTATACGAAGGTCTCTAACTTTCGAAAAATGAACACCTCGAATGTAACATAATAAAAAAATATTTTTTTTCGAATAATACTTACAGTTTATCACTCTCAGTTACGCGGACACGACTACGGAAAATGTATAAATATAATCTGAGCGTGATATCGGTTCGATTATATAGCTCGTTAGGACCGTCGTGTTATCTTATCCGCCAAACTTAGTGAAAAGTAATAATTCATTCTAATAAGTGCATGTGTTCGTATTTTTAGAATTCGAAGCGATTTTTCTCCTTTTTTCTTCTAAGCCATAGAGGTCACTGACCGCGAGTTCAAATCTTTCCATTGCACTTGCAACTCGTCTCACGGGAACTTGTTCCTGTATGAGCTTGTATTACATTAGGATTTCTTCGGTTGTTTCTATCAGTTCGTTACTGGCTGTGACTATTAGGAAAAACAGACAACAAGAAAACAAAATAAAGTTGTGTTGTAGTCTGAGCGTCGTTTGTGAAAGTCCCAGGGGTTTGAAAAGCTTAATTAGTTTATATTAATTATGATCACGTAATGGCGGTAAATATATCCGGAAATGCAACTTACTTGGGCAAAACAAAAAAGAATAAAGAAAATACGCAGTGCGCAGGAGACAGTAGTATTACAGTAAAATAACTGGACCCTAATTCTGCTATTTACAATGGCCGATGAACGAATGGAAATTGCATTAAATTTGAAACTATTCATATTTTCCAAAGCTTTTTTCCAACACAATAATTGTTAACTCAATACGGGTCGGAAAACTTACTGTGAATATAATGAATTTTCTTTTTTTTAATTTGCTGAGGTGAATACGATTAGTTTCATTTTAATACATTTTTTTCGATTTATTAGCCGTTGTAAATATCTAAATCGAGGCACTATTCAGATTGTAAATTCCGTCACCAACGCGAAAGACATCGCAGAAGCAAATAATTATAATTAAATAATGTATTAATGTATATTTCAATTCTTACCGATCGCGATGACAATAAATATTAAAAGAAAGTTTGTATGACTCGACTGCTGGGCTTAGTTTAAAATCAAAAAAGTGTATACCTGTAATCTATACCAAAATTTGGCTGTCCAGTCATGACTAACAAAATTTCTACTAATAATTAAAAATTGGTTTCGTCTTTATTGTATAAACTTATTATCATGTCCGTCTGTTTTCCAAAAGATCTCTTTGTGTACTTTTCCAAAGAGTCATAAAATGTACATAAAAGTACTAAAAAGCAAATAACAATACTCTCTTAGCGCGAGTTCAAATCACGCATAAGAAAAGCATTTAGGTCCTCCATAATTGCGTTGGTCTAGGTTTGAATGTGTAATACCACTTAACTTAAAGGTATTCACCGCTCCCATGGACACAAAAACTCCACTCCTTATTACGGAAGTATTTTTTATTCAGAAATGAAAGAAAATAAAAACAAGAAAAGTTTATTGTTATCCGTAGGTTTTCCTTTATTATTTTAATGGATAAGATAACGACTGTGTTAATGAAGTATATATTTGGAATGTGCTTTTATACTTTCACAGTTAAGATCGTGACATAACTACCCCGATTTTGAGCAGCGGTGAGTTCTTTTTCTTCTTGGATTTCATAGTGGTTTCTTAGGTTTACGCGAATGTTAGACATTGAAATGAAACTACTTTTACGGATTTTATCGCGGTTTAATTTTAGATTTTAGTTCCCGACGTTTCGAAACCTTTGCAGGTATCATGGTCACGGGCAGACTGAGATGGCGTTCGTCTTGACAGAAGATGTTGCTCGTTCTACCTTCATATTTTAATTAATTATTTGTGGTCCGACCTACGTAGTATGAGCTCACTGTGTCTTGATGTCTTGCAGCGCTGCTCTTGGGTTTGGCCTTGAGTTTATTTATTATTGGATCCCAAGTAGGTGATATCTTCCAGCCATCTTCTCTATTGAAATTAGGGTGTTTTTTAATCTCAATAGCCTCGCGAAACATCTTAGGTAGGAATTTGGATTCTTTAGCGAGGATCTGTGGTTGGTCAAATCTAATATAATGGCTGGAACCTTCAGCATGTTCGGCGACTGCAGACTTCGTTGAGCGGCGTTCTTGGATTTCATTAAAAGTGTGACCGGAAAATTTTGTGAATATACCCTTTACACAAATATTTCGAAAACGGCTTTCTTTTAAAAACTATTTATAAAATTTTAATTTCTTTAGATGTCGCCAGTGGTAATAGAAAAATTAGAACTGGATCCAGCGACTCTGGGCGAGGGTCCACACTGGCATAGCGAGGAAGGTGTGTTATACATGGTGGATATTGAAAACTATACAATTATTAAGTATGACAGGACAACGCGCAAACACATCAAGGCCAAGTTAGGTAAGATCAGCCAGTCATCACTTTGTCTGATGTAAAAGAAGAGAGTGTAAAAAATATTTCAAGCTTGATTAATGCAAATTATCTTCAAATCTACTATCTGTCTTTTATTTTCCAGAGGAGAAGCCACATTTTATTCTACCTATTGAGGGAAAGAAGGACCATTTCTTGGTGACTCAAGGCCGCAAAGTGGTGGAGATCGAATGGACTGCAGACGAGAACCCTCCCAAGATCCTGAGAACTGTCACAGAAGTAGATAAGGAATACCCGAAAAACGTACTCAACGATGGAAAAGCGGATCCCCTGGGAAGATTGTTTACCGGTAAGCTAGACTACCATCGAATCGAGATCTTAAATAATAAATAATCCTTATTCATTTCCGCGATTTTTCTTCCCTTCTTTTTCTTTTTTTTTAATCATTTATTCATATATAATTTTACATTGCTTTTAAATTCGGTTGTCGAACGAATAGTAAAATTCTGCACACTGCGCTGATGTTCTAATAAGTGATAATACAAAATTTTCTTCTAGGGTGTTTAAGTGAAGAAACCACCCCAGGCAGTAAAAAAACCGGCTCCCTGTACCGCATCGACAGTGACGGTACCACCACCAAGCTGGCCACTGACATCGTCGCTTCCAACGGACTCTGTTGGGACCTCAAGGAAAAAGCATTTTATTATATCGACTCACTGTCAAGTGCAATCCAAGGATACGATTACGATGTGGAAACTGGCAACATCTGTAAGTATTCAAAGGTTTGTGACATGAATTTCATTCATTCTTGAATTACTTACTTTGACATTCATAAGTTTGTTAAACTCGGCTTATATTTCAACAGCGAACCCGAGAATTGCGTTTTCTCTGATAGACAATGGACTGAAGGGCTATCCTGATGGCATGACTATTGATACCGACGGAAACCTGTGGGTCGCTGTCTTCGGGGGATCAAATGTAAGTAGTTCAAATTCCGTGAATGGATGGCATAAAGATGGTTTGACTGAACTACTCATCAATGAAAACATGATAAGTTTTATGGTTAAATGGAAGGCAAAAATAAATATTCACGCTGTTGCAAAGTAAATTGAAACCTTCTTTTCTTTTGATGAAACATTCATTATAATAAAGTCTATACATTTATTTTAATAAAGTTCTTGTCTTTCCCTTAGGTTTTAAAAATAGATCCCAGAAAGAAGAAACTTCTGGAAACTATCGATATGCCGGTTCCACAAGTGACGTCAGTGACTTTCGGAGGACCAAACCTTGACATGCTGTATGTAACTACTGCTTGTTTAGACTTTAATGGCAAGCCGGATCCCCCTTCGGGAACTACTTACGCCGTCACCGGGATCTCCGCCAGGGGGCACCCGAATCTGAAAGTCAGGCTAGATTATAATTAGACGCATTCTGACGTAGCATTAAAAGCAATTTTGGTAGATTAAATATGTGATTTTGACATGCTGTGACTAATAAATACTTTGTTTTTAATCTTGTATGTATGTTTAAATAATTACCAACTTGATTCTTTGTGTATTTACATTAACCGACTCGTTTAAAAGCATCCAAAGATTTGCCGTTAAATTCTAAGATTAACAAAAATTTAGTATATAAAATATCGATTTACCGAGTTTTTTACTTTAAACATTTATACTTAGTAGCCAGTGAATTTTGGTAAATGTACGTGTAATGACACGAGGATTAAATTTCTTAATGTAAAAAAGGTTTTATTTAGATAGGCTTTTCGGCCTGGATGAAAAACTTATGACTTGGATATGTCGGACTCACACCGAATAAAGACTAACAATACCCCGGGTCCCTTTAACTGCGTAAAGCAGAGAAACGGGATCGCTAGCGCATGCTCAGTGCGACTCTGGCTGGCCATTGTCCAGTTGAACTTCTTCTCGAAAGGTTTATTTAAAAAGCTAAACCCTCATTCCTCGTGAGGACGGACGTGCAGGACGACACGGGTGGCAGGGGCCCGACCTTACGGTGGTTGCAGGTCATTTTGTCTTCGACGCACAAGACGCTTGCCGCGTGACGGGTTGTCAGAAGTCGACTCCAGCTCGCGTTCCGCAGCTTCTTTTAACATGACGGTTTCACAATACGCGGCAAACGCTAACCAAGCGCTCTCACTTCCGTGCCAGACATGCCTGAGATGTCAGCGGGTAGTGACAACGCTTGCCCATCCAGATTTGCGACCAAGTCGCGTCTGCAATCAACTGCTTCTCTTCTAGATCCGGTCGCATGTTTGGTGCATAGTGCACTTGCGTTTGGCGCAAGGTGATAGACGAGGCGATCTGCTATGATCTTCTCAAAGCCTTTTGCCACCTCGTCGAGCAACACGATGGGGCGATAAGCTGATGGTGAATCGGCTGGACGCCCATCCTTTCGTAGTCGGACTAGTTTTTCGATCTTCCAGATTTTTGGAAAGTAGCTCTTGGTGCACGTGGCAGTTTCAATCTAACAGAATTACTAGATTAAAACTAAATTAATAAGTGACATAACCAAACTAGTTAAAGTACTTATTGCTTGATCTACTACTCTGATACGGAATCTAGAAATACCATATCATATACTGTAATAAATAGTAGCTGATCACTGACAATGCCTGTATGATGAGAGTAACAGCAGTGATCCTCACAAGAAATCATGTCAATCAATATAACGTGAACGAACATGAAATACCTATATCAAATAATTAAAAGTCTGCCCGTGACCATGATACACGCAAACGTCGGGAACTAAAATCAAAAATTAAACCGCGATAAAATCCGTAAAAGTAGTTTCATTTCAATGTCTAATATTCGCGTAAACCTAAGAAACCACTAAATAATAATATGGACATGCCTGCAGGTAAAAAATTGAAACCTGAGGCAAAAACCGTTACTGCCAGTCGCTTTCCTACTACACGGCTGAGGTCACTGACCGCGAGTTCAAATCTCTCCATGATACTTGTTGCTTGTCCTACAGCGAAGCATGTTCCCGTTTGGATTTGGAGGATACTTTACACATAGGTATAATATGGTTCTACGAAAATGAGGCAACAAAACAAAAAAGATTTTCTTGGTGAGGTAGCTCTCGAATAGCGGTATTTTCGCTTGAATTCAGAATATTTGAACGTTTATTGATCAACGATTATTGGGAAATGGAGTTGTATTTCAGTTTGAAACCCCTCAATTGAAAATCATAGTTTTTTTTAAATACTTGCAGTTTTTAAAAATATGTTTTACTTTTAACAATTTTCTCAGTGGTCTGAACATAGGGTAGAGTGGGGTTGTTTCTATCAAAATTGTTTTGCGGTAGCTAATAGCTACCTATTTAATGTATTTATTTCTTTGATATCATAAAAAAATATCACACGGAGCGGTCAAAATCCAACAAAACTCCTAAACTGATCATAAGGTCACAGGGCTACCCCGAATTTAGGTTTAATTGTAAGTCTTTTATTTATGCTTGGCGATTTGATGACCATCATTGTGTTTCCTCAAGATGCGAAAGTGCAAAATTTTGTTCGCTAAGATCTGGTTATTCATTTAAGTTACCTGCAATAAGAAGTACAGGTTTTCCACTATTTTGGGTAAAAGAGCGTGCGGTATTTCAATACTTTTTACTGTAAATTAAACAATATGTCGGGTCTTCACTGCTTAGAATTAAATTTAACAAAATTATGTAACATAATATAATGAAGTAACTTAAAAAAACTGAAGTATACCGGATACTTCAGTTTTCTGAAGTTTCACTCTGTACTTAAGTAGCAGATTATACCGCATTCATTGATTACTTCGAGATAACAGCCAGTATTCCAAATATATGTGTCGATGATTATATTATCTTTATTATATCTGTAAGATTTAATTATTCTCGCATTTTTAAATGATTTACTAAATGGGCATGACTCGACAGGTGTGATGCCTAATGACATTATCAGTGGATATCTAATCGAAGTCTAATTAGTTTGTTCAGTCACGGTGAAGAACAAAACTTATATAATTAGAAATTTAAATGCTCATTCATACAAGTTTGCGAGTATAAGGTCAGTGTCAGAAACGTGTACCTACTATTTTATGAGGTTTCCCCGAGGTTTTATACGACAACCAAGAAACTCCTTTAGCATCATTTGGTTATTCCATTTGTCTCTGTCTTATTATAACTATATCACTCAAAGTAGTCTGATCCTATTCCAGAAAGTAAAAAACAGAAGCCCATTAACCCACACAATGAACTGACCAAAGCATGCTTCAGTATAAAACTGATTTATATCAATACATATTTATTTAGGTGTGCAAGACTTATGTATTGACAAATCAAAATAATGCGAACTAAATCATTTTTAAGTATATTTATGGCAACATCGCGGCAATAGCGATAACAAGCGAAATGTGGCTCAACTACACATATGGCGTCTTTCTTACTCTGGTTGGCTTAAGGAGTTTGATTGCAATATTTCAAAGTTCCCGGCGACACAATAAACAAACTGTTAACTAGGGAAATGGACCATAATAATAAAGAACTAAACACGGATATATTTAATAACTAACTTAATCACTTTTCACCAAACTCAGCAAAATAGATAAGCCCAATCTTGATGGGCTATATAATCAGAATGTGGTTTAATCATCCGCAGTTGTGATCGTGGCATTAACGGAACTGGGCGTGATAAACAGTGAGTACATTTTGACAATATTTATCTAATTAACAAATTCGAGTGTCATCGTTCGACCGATTCCCATGGATATTGGGTAGGTCTAGGAATAGGACACACATCTATTTTTCATACCCCCACTTATTTTTGACTCCCTTTACTGATTTGTATGACAAAACAACGTTTGCTACGGACAGCTATAAATATTATTGTTATTCTGCAAGAAGCTCTTGGAGAACTTTGCTGAGGCTCAGTCTGGCAAAGTTGGCTGATAAAGATGTGTCAGTTATAACATATCCATATAGTTTAGTCCGATGTTACTAACGTAATTTAAATCTGAATAAAGATGCATTACCTGAAGAGATACACCGTGAGGAAACCTAGATTCCTAAATTGGCATGTCAAATCGCCAACTTATATAATCATCTACATCATCTACAGCATCTACATCTATCAAAGTAACATCCTGTGAAACACTTAAAGTAAGCGTGCTTATACTACAGAAGTAATAATAGCTGAAGTTGCAAAAATAAATAAAAGTTCTTCTAACTGGTAAGATGGTTTTAAGTTAAAATTGTAATTTTCAATATTTTAAGGATCCTGCAGCAACCCCAAAAAATGCACGATAGAAACTCAATATGTTACCAAGCCATAACATTAAAATACGCACCTTAAATATTATCATGTTATTGTTTCCAGATGGTGGCGCCTGTATTAGTAGAAATTCTAGACCCAGCGACACTGGGCGAGGGTCCACACTGGTACAGCGAGGAGAATGCCTTATACCTGGTGGATATCGAGAACTACACAATTATTAAGTATGAGAAGACAACTCGCAAACAGATCAGGGCCAAACTAGGTAAGAACTGTCCACATAAATCCACTGTGTGCTTGACAGGAAGAAAAGGAAACGTATCATAAAAGTAACAGGACCTTGTGTTACTTTGTAGTTTCTGCTTCCTGAAAGTTATCTTGAAGGTCTTCGAAATCTAAACTTCCAGAACTCCACACTAACTGGTTTGATATTGTTTTCGATTTTGATTCTAATATGACACGGTTCTCGATTTGGTCCTGTACAGTAGATCGAGTAGCGATTAATTATCATCTGCCTCGTTAGCTGTCGATAAGGCGTAGTGTCAACTCGTGCCACAGCACGAATAGTAGCAAAGGGTTCAAGAGTTACTCATTCGATACTGTCGAGAGTAAATCTACACGCCACAAAATAATATTTTCTTAGCTGAGGTAAAATGTTCATTGAAATGAAAAACCTGTTCTAAATAATATCTATTGTCTTTATTTTTCCAGAGGAGAAGCCACATTTTATAATTCCTATTGAGGGCAAGAAGAACCACTTCGTGGTCTCTCAAGGCCGCAAAGTCGTGGAGATCGAATGGACCGCAGATGAAGACCCTCCCAGGATCCTGAGAACTATCACAGAAGTAGACCAGGAATACCCTAACCATGTGTTGAACGACGCGAAGGCAGATCCTATGGGAAGACTGTACACTGGTATGCTTCATTTTTAGTATTAGATTCGGACTTACTCAACTCATTAACCTGGGCAACACAATACCCCTTAGTTAGACTTTAACGACTGTCAAAGATGTTTGTATAACAGCCAGAACCTACAATTAAACGTGCTTTTCGAAACACGGAGGAACTCGTTACGACAAAGACTTTCACCCATCTACGGACCGACCGCGTCCGATAGCTTGACCTATGATCGATCAACTTATACAGTATCTATTTTGCGTATGCAACTAATTTAATACGTCATTTCTATTTAACCGTGTCTAAATATATTTCTTGGACATAATTATTAACTTTCAATTTTCTTCAGGCACTCTTACTGATCTGGTCGGCTCAGAAAGACCCAAGGCGGGCTCTCTGTACCGCATCGACCGAGACCACACCACTACCAAGGTGGCGTCCGGCATACAAGTGTCCAACGGGCTGTGTTGGGACCTGAAGGCTAAGGCATTCTACTACATAGACTCTCTGACAAGAGTCATCCAAGTTTACGACTACAATGTGGCCACCGGAGACATCTGTAAGTGTTCATGTGTAACTATGAGAATCACAAATGTAAGCTCTAACAGCGGTGCAGTCGAGGATTCCACTGAGCACACGGAATGAGGATGAACAAAGTACATTTATATTGCAATATGTTATTTTTGTTTTTCTACAGCGAACCCGAGAATAGCGTTTTCACTGATAGAGAACGATTTGAAGGGCTACCCGGACGGCATGACCATCGACACAGACGGGAACTTGTGGGTCGCCATCTTCGGGCAATCACAAGTGAGTAGTTCAAATACGGTTAATTAATACGTAGGATATGTTAAGCTTTAGTATAAGATTTTTTGTTATACAAACTGTTTTTTCCCCAGGTTTTGAAAATCGATCCAAGAAAGAAGAAAGTTCTGGAAACTATCGAGATCCCGGTTCCACAAGTGACGTCAGTGACCTTCGGAGGTCCGAACCTAGACATCTTGTTCGTGACTACAGCGTGTGTAGACTTTGAAGGGAAGCCGGATCGGCCTTCGGGAACTACTTACGCTGTGTCCGGGATCTCCGCCAGGGGGCACCCGAATCTCAAAGTCAGGCTGGATTATATTTAGAGGTGCCATATCGGGAAGGAACCTTGAGTCCGGAGTTTTTTCAGGATAATTTCATAAAATTGTTAATGCTGTGATGTACGTAAATTATTTTTACTTTAAAATATAGTTTTATAATTAAAAGCCACATGATTTTCTTTGCTTCTTGCATCAATTTAAAATTTTCGATTATAAATGATCGGAAACAAACCAATTGTAAAAAGAATTTTCTCTTTTCAAAACCCTGTTCACATTGGTCCTGCATGCATGGTATGCAGCTGCAAGAGAAATATAATCAGGTCCTTTATCCAAGTCTCTGAGGATCAGCTTTGCTGTTAGTTGGTATCATTTTCGGGTTTGTATTGCAGACATTTCGTACTTTTTTTTGTCCGGGGTGAAACTCTAATGACTTCAACCACCCCGAGCTTGGACCTGGCGCCATGTATAAAGCTGTGCCAGGACTCTAGCTTCATACTTCCAGGGCAGTGTCTGTGCGAGGAGTGTCAATGCTTCCCTGAGATTGTGCGATAGCCTCTTATAACTCTGACGGCTAGTGCGCGCTGTGGTTTCTGCAGAAGTGCAGCTTTGCGGACCGTCTGGTTATTTCCCCATATTGGTGCACCATATAGGGCCATGGATCGCACGATCCCGGTATATAGTTTTCTGCAGGTTATATTTGGGCCGCCAAGATTTGGAAGTAATTGGGTAGTGCCCCCGCTGTTCGGACAAGCTTGGGTGTTAGGGCTCGGAGATGGGGTCCAAAATCCCATCTGCTGTCGAGAACTATTCCCAGGTATTTTAGGGTAGTTTTGATACCAATTCTTACTCCCCCGACCGTAATAAAGGAATCTAGAGGTGGAGCATTCCGCGGTCTGTAGAAACAAATGGCTTCAGATTAATGGAGAGCCACCTCCGTCCTCCAGCCCCAACATTCGGATACGTGCTACGATCTGGGCGACCCCAGCCATCGCCAAGATTGCAACGCTTCGGAAGTCACAGGCACTGGCAACGACGAGGGTGTCATCTGCGTAACATTTCGTACTTACTATGCTTTGGTCAAGACAACTTTTTCCATGGCACAGCAATCCCAAACTCGCCTTACTTATTATTTTCCAAGAATAATTTCAAATACTTAACCTTTCAAAAAATGGCGCAGATAGGCAATATAATATTTTTAGGTCTGAGGTTAAAGTAGTAGTTACTTAATTAAATATCCACGGGATAACTTCATGGGAAGATACCCGGTCCTTTTTAAAGGCGTACACGGGGACACAGGTCCAACATACGGAGGCCTTGAAACTTTAATCTAAAATGTGATGGGGTATCTACCAGGGAGGGTGGCCCCTGTTTTATAGAAGAATAGACATGGACGACCCAAGGGACCGACAAAACTATTGTAATTTGTCTAGAGACATGTTCACTGAAAAATTTGCTGCCATTATACCGCTGCGATAGTCAAGTAGTTTTCTGTAAAAGTGTAAGCGTGGATTTAACAGTGGGCATCTGAAACTGTATTTTTATTTCGGTGGCCTGATTGATATTTTTAAACCTTTTATATTATTATAGCAACTCCATCTACGAATAAAGTTTTGTTTGCTTTGCAACAAGTACATAAACAAATAAATAAAACCACTAGGTAAAGCAAGACGGTGGAAACTTTTAATTGGCTTTAGTTTCGCTCTTAACTTGTTCATTCTTTGTTATCAGCTGTAAGTTTTCCTAATATAATAAAATAAGACGAGCGTAATTCTTCCCGACAAGGGCTTAGTCCAAAATCGAATGTCTAGCTCCACCCGTTCTTGTTGAAAATTTGAGCAGATGACACTGCCAATAGATGATGGACACAACCAAGTTGAAAATTTACGATCGCAAACATGGACAGAAAATAGTGCAATTTACGGTACTAACAAAATTTTTACGTGATCGTCTTTTGGTGAGTAAAGTCAGGTGTAATTGAAACTGTTCAAATTTATGCAAATAAATCAGAAGACTTTTGAATACAGTATGTATTTTTTTAGACGCCCCTCACAATAAGGCATTTAATCCTTGTGTCGCGGAGGTTTTACAAACATACAATTCACATGCACAAAAATACCCAGACTCAGAACAAGTCTTCGTGGATCACACAAATGCTTATCCTACGCGTGAATCGAACCCGCGACACGATGCGCACAGTGGGTTTGGTGTGGTGACATCAACCACTCGGCAATCCATGCAGTCTATTAGTTTTTCTAGCATTATCGCATAATAATAACATACTTTACTTGTATGCAATAACATAACTAAGTATATATGACTATAATAATATTATTTAAGAGGCTTTCTACTTATGTTTAACACTCGAGAGATCCTTGGCGTCTCTCGAGGGTCTGTTGACGATGGAAAATAACCTTATCTTTTGAAATCAGTATTGAATTGCATACCAACAAAGACTGGTCAACTTGACCCAAACAACAGGAAAAAGTAATAATTATTCGCATGAAGATAAAAGTATTACTGGTAAATATTTGGAATAACATTCAACACAGTTTAAAATCTCCAACAATTTCAGGTTTAATAAAATGTCTTTCGTTTCTAGCCTAAAGGCAAATTTTAAACATTAGAAATTTTAAACATTAGCTCGTGGCTAAGCTATAACCGCATAAGTGAAACGATCACGGATTAAGCTATGCTTGACGCGGTTAGTCCGCAGGTGGGTGACCATCTCTGTCATAACGAGTTCCTCCGTGTTTCGGAAGAAACTTGTGGGTCCCGACTGTTATTCCTACATCTTTGACAGTCGTTACAGGTAGTCAGAAGCTTGAAAAAGTCTGACAACCAGTCTAACCAAGGGGTATCGTGTTGCCCAGGTAACTGGGTTGAGGAGGTCAGATAGGCAGTCGCTCCTTGTAAAACACTGGTACTTAACTGAAACCGGTTAGACTGGTAGCCGACCCCAACATAGTTGGGAAAGGGCTAGGCTAATGATGAGAAAAGTTTACCAAAAGAAACTTCATACTTTTTAGGTTTAGTCAACATAACAACATTTGCCGTTACTGAGATTAAACAAATGAACTGAACACAACTTAATACGCCTAATGTGCATCACTAAGTATTGACTTCTCAAATTTTATTATGATGCTTAGCCATCTGAACCAATTTTTAACTCTTTATTATGAATTTGAACGTACACTTAGCCGACCCAACGTGTGATACTAACAGACAACTTACTAACACATCTCAATTCGAACCATTCCAAGTTCATTCTACGTTATGTTTTGAGGCAATAATACTAAAACTATAGGAAAAACAAGTCAACTGTTATTATGTTGCTACATATATATAGGTTAACTTACTAAAATATTATTCTCTAAACGCTTCTTTATAGAATTAAATTTTATTTAATTTTCTTGTATAATAGTCGATGTAAAAATAAAATCTTAAAAATTTAAATGCAACTAATTTTTCTTTTTAACTCTCTTTTATTTTTCGCTTCATATTTGCATGTCATGACAAATAACAAACGTGTTCTCGGTCTATGATAAGTTGTCATCTATATTATTCAATTGTTTTGTTGCCGAGCGTACCAAACTTTGTACTTTTGACAAGTTTTAACAAGACAAGAATGAACAAGACTCATAATACTCAATTACTTAGCTTTCATAAAGTTTGACAGATTAGATAAGATTCTTGTGTTGTGTTATAAAAGTGGGCCGCATAACATCTTCCTCAGTTGTGGTCGACGCGCGTAGGTAACTGAAGTGTTTGTGATAAACTGTGAGTGTTTCTGTTTTGAGATATATTTTATTGTTTGTTTCTTGTTAAACACTCTTAAGACAAATGTGAATATTATTAGTGTACTTAGTTAATTCTTCCAGAAGTGGAATAGGAAACTATGATCGTAACATTTAGCTTACAACACTTATTGTATATGTATTCCTTTTTTTTACTTAAAGTTTTGTTGACGACACATTTATTTTGAATAACTTTAACTTTTTAAATCGGTATCAATTTCATCATAAAAGGCAATAACACCATGGAATTACTACTACCGCTAAGTACTATATAATATACATATATATCTTCAATTGATATGTTTTACTAAGGTATTTTGCTAACCACTCTTAAGCTGGCCTCACATATGCGATGTCTTCTGAAATCATAATCTTTATTTCTGCTTTTTGCCTGACTGATTTTCTAAGACTGCGCGTCTTAGAAAATCAGTCAGGAATTCAAGATGGATAGTTTCATTCGAAACCCGCGATCTAAAAATTTCAGTACCTAACTCCTTTTATTATGATTAGCTAAAAACAACGCTAATAGTAAGAAATCCTCTTTCTTAAAGACTTTCACTTACCGTGTCAGTAGTTCGTCACTGTCCTGTCAAAATATATTAGATTACCAATTGCGCCAATTCTCTGAACATTTCTAGCTTTGTGATTAGAATGATCGTCATTGTAAATAGCGGGTATGGGCAGCAGGAATTGATGCGTCGACTATACCGGCACGAAGGCGTGTCTAAACAATTTTTAATATGAGTGGGACAATAATACGCGTCATGCGAAGGACACTGTTGTGGCGCGCCTCACTACGAAGTCCGTCGAATGTTTGCGCATCATCAGCCCAGACACGCAACAGCCTGGTCGGCGGTGGATCACCGCGCAACAGTGTAAACGCACCTTTAGGAGTAACTTGGAATATTTGAAATTCCAAGCAAAAAGTAGAAGTTAGATATAAACTCAATATATTGTGGACTAAGTCAGTTTGTCACAAATCAAATGGCTTAAACGGAGAAAAGTTCGTAACCTCGTGCCCATTTTATAAAGTGCTATGTTTTTGTTCACAAGATGGCGCCAGTAGTAACACAAATAGTTGACCCCGTCACCATAGGCGAGGGTCCGCACTGGGACAGCGAGGACAATGCGCTGTACTTCGTCAGCATCAACGACCACACTATACATAAGTATAAACCAGATACAGGCAAACACTTTAAGGCTAAGCTAGGTAAGTTTATAATTATTGAAGGGCGAGCTAAAAATTGCTACTTTGCAGCCTATCTTGAATAAATAAATTTCGAGTCTTTTAAAAAAAAATGAAATAGAAAAGCCTTAACTGTAACACTCACATTGTAGAATGCAAATAAATAAATTATGAATACGAATAAGAGTCATCAACAATTTTCATTTTTAGACGATGGTGCTCATTTCATTCTACCTGTTGAGGGAAAGAAGAACCACTTCCTGATCACTCAAGGCCGTAAAGTGGTGGAGATCAAGTGGTCCGGAGACGAGAAATCTCCCAAGATACTGAGAACTATTACAGAGGTCGAGCACGAACATCCAACAAACTCACTTAATGATGGAAAGGCTGATCCTTTAGGAAGACTGTTTACTGGTAAGCTACGTCGTAGCTCCACCAGTTGTTCATGACCGTGGTCTTTTGAATCTATAAATGTAACGATAAATACATTTCCAGGTAGCTTGACTGGAAATTTTGATCCAAACAGTGCGAAGACAGCCGCCCTGTACCGCATAGATCCTGACGGTACCACCACTAAGCTGGCTAGTGACGTGCAATGCTCCAACGGCCTGTGCTGGGACCTCAAGGAGAAGGCCTTCTATTATATAGACTCTATAACAAGAGTCATCCAAAGATACGACTATGACGCGGCTACCGGACACATCTGTAAGTATTTATATACTATAAGTTATCCTATAAATAATTATCCAACAAAATGTTGTTTTGATAACCGCAACAGCTATTGGGAAACCATAACCGACTAAATTCTTTATTGCATAAGGACAGGGGGTACAATAATAGGAAAGTTACGTAAACAGTTCCCCTAACTCCTGGTAGCATGGACTTTGTCCACACCAATTAGGAAAGCAATGCAGACAGGAGTCCCACTGAGCAGAGTCACGTCTGACACCAGGACTAAAATTACCAAACTATGCACTTTAAGGAGTTTGATTTGTAATAATTGAATACCGCTAATATCTCCACAGCAAACCCCAGAAGTGCGTTTTCATTAATAGAACATGGTTTGAAAGGATCCCCGGACGGTATGACCATCGATACCGACGGGAACCTGTGGGTCGCAGTCTTCGGGGGATCAAACGTAAGTGATTCAAATTTTAAAGATGAAAAGTTAAAGATCTGCAGTGTTGTAGTGGTAAACCAGAAACAAAAGCTTTTTACCCATCGTCGGAAATTAGGACATTAGCATTTTGGGATGGCACAACCTACTCGTATGTTTTCATATTAGGATTGAACTAAAATACATTTTCAAGTAGTTAGGTAACGTTTAACTCTTCATTTTGTTTTCTTCTCGTAGTAAGCAAAGCTTAAAGCGTCTGTAGGATCACGTTCTTTATTTTTGCACTAACGCACTTTTTTAATTCTCAGGTTTTAAAGATTGATCCTAGAAAGAACACACTTCTGGAAACGCTGCCTATACCGGTACCTCAGGTGACGTCAGTGACCTTCGGAGGTCCAAACCTGGACATCCTGTACGTGACTACTGCTTGTATAGACTTCGGAGGAAAGCCAGATCCCCCTTCGGGCGCCACGTATGCTGTTACAGGGCTCTCTGTTAAGGGACACCCGAATCTTAGAGTCAAGATGCATAGATAAATCGGAGAGGGCCTTAAGTTTTCTCCGATAACCCAATGCTATTGCCTGTCCACTGCATCGACGGAGAGAGTTTTAATTTTTAAGGATTATTTTATAAAACCGATTAATTGTATTTT
Source organism: Trichoplusia ni (assembly GCF_003590095.1). Taxonomy (NCBI): domain Eukaryota; kingdom Metazoa; phylum Arthropoda; class Insecta; order Lepidoptera; family Noctuidae; genus Trichoplusia; species Trichoplusia ni. Next base: position 1,532,055 of record NC_039490.1, on the reverse strand, counting down.
TACACATATACTGACTTTCATTTTAATACCAGCTCGCCAAAATATTCGAAATTGCAGCATTTTATTTTTAATAGCGATATCAGAGGATATTCATAATATTAGTACTGAGATATAATGAGATCTTTTTCTTCTATCTTTTTAATGAGATTCTTTTCACCACAAAATATCTTTAAAACAGAGATTTTTATTTCAAAATTCCAGCAAAAGCGGTATAAAGCAAAATAAGTTTTCCATAAGCATAAACCTCAGAAATCGTTACACATATGAGTGTAACACTTATGTATTCACAAGCACTTATAAAGCCACTTATCTTTCAACTAATTGTTCGATAACTGTCTCGGAGATAGGTGACTTAAGAGTATCATATTTGTAATTCAAATATATTACAAACAATTTAACATACCTGCATATACTCCTAGTTCGTGGTGATAATGTGTTGGCAACACAGTCATGCTTCATATTATGCAATAACCATATTTGCCATTCATTCACCAGCCACTGTAAATATCCCCAATTCAATTCCAATTGTTCGCTCCCAAGGCCGATGAATGAATGGCAATTGGATTAAATATAAACCTATTCCTATTCCCTTAAACATTTTGCCAGCACGATAATTAAGTAAGTGTTCCGCCTCACACTGAACTTCCAATTGCTGTTTTGGAAAAAGGCTTAGGATAATACGAATAGTGCCAATTTAATCCAATTTCCATTCATTAATCGGCCATGTGAATAGAATTGGTGCCAAGGTCTTAAAATGTTATTTTCTAGAAAAAAAAATAAAGTATTTCTTCAAGCGTATCGCATTTGCATTGTTCTTTACAATCATGATCAGCGCTTTCTTTTAGATCTTGGCCGAAAAATTACACAGGTCTTAACTTTTTTGCCAATGCAAACCATATAGATATCGATTAGAAGACCTTCTGCATGCTTGTGCTTCTTCTTTTCGAGTCATCAGTACCTTCCTCCTATAAGATTCTATGCGCACAGCTAAATGCTTAATCATTTTTTTTGCAGCTTCGTTGAGACAAAAGGTGATTGTCCACAGCCAGCTGAATTAAGTTTAGTCTTAGTAAGGTCAATTCAATTCAAAAGTCTTTATTTCTCTCTTATTTAGGGTCTCCTTCTTAGGGTTCTGGGCGACGGCACGAGGATGTTTGTCGTCCAATTATAGGACCCACGACGGGGGGCCACATTCGGTGCTATGGATGTGGTCCTAATATGAGGCGAGGAGGCCGATGTGATGGATGACAAGAAGGATTGCAACGCATTACCCTACACCGACACAAAAACGCAAACGACGTAGCACGGCGGTTCAGGTTTAGTCACTAGACTAGGTTTAGACTGTACCCATTTCTTCCCCCGAAGGAGTGGAACCATGAGGGTTCCCCCAGCATATCAATAAAATAAAAGGTTCAATCCTTGCCTGGAACTAATTTGTATGATTTTGTCTTTGTGCATGTGAAATGTTTGTGAATCTAATGCGATACAAGGATTATTATTCATTAGTGCAGGAGCGGTAAATTAAAAAAAAAAACAATTAAAAAATTGGTTAAAAAAGATACCTACTTAATTTCCAAATAACTAGATAAGAGTTATGATGATGGCATGGCACCGACACACTTATTCTGTTATTGTTCTCTATAATAATAATTCTGTAAACGGTATGACAGCGTGCTGCTGGGGAGTTTTTTGCGCCGTTTCTTCTCCCACAGCAAAAGCACTTAGGAAGCGGTGAAAGGTGGGCGAAACTGGGTTCTGTCCAATGTAATCTGACCTTCAGAAAGTGCTACTTAGTAGCGTAATTTGAATAAATGAATTTTGATTTTGTTATAACATATCATTTTCCTGTTATTGCTAAAAAACTACTTTTCATGGTGATATTGTACTAAAACCCCGTTTGATGGTGACTATCAATCAGACTCCCAATAAACCGTTGCTAAGTGAATGTTTCGGTCACAGAAATTATGTACCTATCTAACAGAGATAGTTAGTGTCTTGATCCAATTAAAAATGTATTATTGTACTATTTTTTCTGTTTTCTGAACTAAGGGTGCAGAACTTTTGCTTTACCACATACACACTCACTATGTGTACTCGCGATACTAAATGTTCCGAAATTCTGCGTCTGAAAAACACAAAATGGTTACCCAACAAATTTATTACTTTAACAGCCATTGCTTATCCTCGACCTTTATTTTTAGTATTGTTATAGCGGCAACTTAAATACATGATCTGTGATATTTAAAACTTTCAAGCTATCTCGGTTCATGTGATAGCCTTGTGTCAAACGGAAGGACAGGGCCCCATTTCCGTTATTTACAATGGCGGACGAATGAATGGCAATTGGATTAAATTTCACACTAATCGTATTCTCCCAAGCAATTCATGGGAGATTAATACTTTGCCACCGCAATAATTGGAAATTCATTGTAGGTATTGGCCGTGAGTATTCCGCCCGAATTTCTAATTATAGTATTAAAAAAATGCTTAGAAAAATAAGAATTCCATTAATTCATCGGCCACTTTCAATAGCGGAATTGCCCTGATGGTAGACAGCAGCGACAGACAAGGAAAATAAAACAGGTACTTCTGATTGTTATTCTTGCTATGTATAAGTATGAATCGATATAAATTGCATCAACAGCAAATTGGCACATACTTAATTACCTACAGTGATTAGATTAGAGATATGATGTGCTATATAATAACAGACTCTACACTCTACAGTATCAGTGCTATAATTGTGCTTAAGTTACAACCTAACCAAATTGCGTAATACACTACACACAGTAAGTGCCTAATATCATTTTTTTTAATTCTCTTTCTACAAAACGGAATTAAGTTTGCTTATTTGTTACGATCTTTACGATTAAGTAGCGGAGGAAGTTGATATTTTGTCTGCACCTATCGGACTTCGAATCAAGCTGTATCTGACTTTTGTAATGAGTTGAAGCATTTTATTCTGCAAATATACATAGGTACTATTGAAATCATAGTGTGCTCACCTTAAAATATCTTTAGTTAGCCCATTCTCTCGGTCTTTAGATGGCGCCAGTTCTCCAGAAAGTGCTAGACCCAGTGACGTTGGGTGAGGGTCCGCACTGGCACAGCGAGGAGCAGGTGCTGTACTTCGTGAGCATCGGAGACGCCACCGTCCACAAGTATAATCCGACTACTGGCAAACATGTCAGGGCTAAATTAGGTAGGTTTGTTGCTCACTTTTCCTACTCGGGAATCGCACAGTGACTTCAACGACTCTGCTATCTGTTCATAATTCGTTCTCATCTTTGCAGAGCATAAGCCACATTTTATTCTACCTGTTGAGGGAAAGAAAAATCACTTCCTGATCACTCAAGGCCGCAAAGTGGTGGAGATCGAGTGGTTCGGAGACGAGAACCCTCCCAAAGTCTTGAGGACTATCACAGAGGTAGACCATGACTTCCCGAGTAATACAATCAATGACGGCAAGGCAGATCCCTGGGGAAGACTATTCACTGGCAAGTTATAAAAAAATATATTTAAGATTGAACAGTTAAAAAATAGTGTAAGTTGTGAGAAGCAAACCTTTGTGAGAAAAAACCTATGCATCAAATACTTTGTTAAAACCGATCTATAGAGTGAGTAATTTGAATGTGTTACTATTTAGAAATATTATTATTTTTTAGGTACGATAGGGAAATTCGTGGGTCCGAATCTAAACATGACAAAGGAGGGCTCTCTATATCGTATTGACCCCGATAGCACTACAACGAAGTTCGCTACAGATATCATCTGCTCCAACGGCCTTTGCTGGGACCTGAAGGAGAAGGCTTTCTATTACGTAGACTCACTGACTTACGCAATCCAGAGGTTCGACTATGATGTGGAGACCGGTGACATTTGTAAGTGTGAATGAAAACACCCACGTAACTTCTGTTGTATTCAAACTACTCCACTACACTAAGGTTTTTCATCCTTGTATGTATATCCTCGCGGGAAAGAAGACAAGCATTCAAATCCCAAATACAAAGACACTCAGACTCAGAAAAATGATTTGGAAATCTCACATATCTGGTGATCGCAAAAGAAGCACTTCGCGCAAATTTTTCATTGGAATAATCGGCAGTCGCACATTAGTATTTTTAAAAAAGCTTTAGATTAAAAATAATCTTCTCATGCAGATTATTTTCTCCACAGCGAACCCTAGATATATATTCAATGTCAAGGAGCATGAATTGGAGGGCTTCCCAGACGGCATGACCATCGACACAGACGGGAACCTGTGGGTCGCGGTGTTCGGGGGATCATGTGTAAGTAGTCATACAATTGTAAGGTAGTGAGGGTTTGTTCACATATTAAAAATATCAATTTATGATGCTATTGTATCATACTTAAAAGACGCAAAAAGTTCTAACTCGTAGTAACTCGTTTACAGTCAACAACATTACTTTACTTACATTAATTTCTGCATTAGGTTCTAAAAATAGACCCAAGAACCAACACCATTCTGGAAACCATCCCTGTACCGGCAAAGCAGGTGACGTCAGTGACCTTCGGAGGTCCAAACCTGGACATGCTGTATGTGACTACTGGACGCATGGAATTCGAGGGACCACAGCCTCCCCCACCTGCAGGATCCGTCTTCTCCGTCACAGGAATCTCCGCCAAGGGTCATCCGAATGTTAATGTCAGAGTGGATTAAATATGTAAATTAAATTATAGGCATGTGTTTAAAACTGACACGGTTTTAAGAAAACTGACGAAAAAGGTTTAACACGTTCTAATATACCTACCTACTATTACTACCTTACTACCTTGCCTTCGTGAAAACAAGATCACAAGCCCGTATCTTGCTTGCAACGGCCAATGAATGAATGGAAATAGGATTACAATGAAATTGGGAATTCAGTACGGGACGTAACAATCCCGGCCAATACAATGAATTCCCAATGCTTGTGTTAGCAATAATATGCTTTGGAGAATACGAATAGTGTCCAATTTAATCCTATTGCCATATACTCATCGGCCATTGTAAATAGCGGATTTTTGGCCCTGCTCAATTTTAAAATGCATCTACCAAACCTATTTTTGTTGAGGAATGGTTACGATGCCTTACTACTCGTAAGCGTTGGCTTGTTATCACTTGGGTACAGAACTGGTATATTTAAAGCATTTATAAAAAAACGGCACAATGTAATACTGGGTCGAGAACTGTGTTTTTTTCCCCTTATTTATTCTTAGTCCTCATTCTACCGCAGTCCCTAATGCAAGGAATGTTGCCCATTTTATAATAAAGCAATTAACGTGATTGTCGTAATTAAAAAGTAAACAATACCAAAAAATAGAAATATTATAAAGTTCTGGACATAAACAATGTACTTATTACAGTATATATCAAACATATATACTGGGTTTGTTGATACCTATTTTCCTTTTGTTTTGCAAAAATATTAACATAATATCTTACTAATATCAAAAACAATGTTGAATTGCAAGTCATAATGAACTGTTAAAAACGGATTGTTCCGGCCACGTAAAGCAGTCATGTGGCAGACAGCTACAACATTAACCAAAATGATTTGATATGTTTACCCATTTATTAAAAGTAGATATAAAAAAGGGTCCCAGTTGTGGGTTATTGTTAAATGCCCCAGTCGTGGTCAAACTGTGCAAGACTCTCTAGTTGCATCTTAGTTACATTTTTTTTTATGAGTTTACAATTGTGCCTTATGATTTTGAGCCTTATTATTCATGGGTAGTTTTCAATTGAGTCAAAGAAAATGCAATTACCATCACCTGATATATTTTTTATTTGTAGCGACAGGTGTAATTTATCTAAATACGAATATCCCGTAGGACAAATTTAAACCTTTACATAGACTAGTAGACTATTCGTATTCTTTTAAGCATTTAGACAACGCAATTATTAAGTCCCGTACTGAATTTCCAATTATTGTGTCGGCAAAATGCTTAGGAGGATACGAATATTGTCATTTTAATTCCATTCATTCATAAAGAGCAGAATTGGGACCCAATGTCTTACTGTAACTATTATTGAATTAACAAGCGTCGATTAGTAAATAAATAATTTTAAATAACAAGCGATAACATGATTTGGTTTTTAATTTAAAAAATGATTAGTGAAATGGCAGTTAATCATGACTAATCACTTCTCCAAAAATGTATTCTAAACTGATTGTTATTAATTGCAACCAACCCTTGATCCATGATTTACTGTAAAGTACACGTAAGTAAAGTGTACCAAGTGTACAAGTGCGGGTATCTGCGAGTTGGACTTAGGCACCGAGGGTTTCGAACCGCCACATATCGGTCAATACGTAAAACCCACTGCGCGTGAAGTGTCGCCGGTTTGGTCCTACCCGTAGGATAAGTATTTCTGTCACGCTTATCCTGAATCTGGGTACTCTGGGTGTATTGTGCCTTGCATATTTCTTGGAACCACTCGCGCACATGGCTAAAAAGTGTATTTAGTTTTGATTGTGCCGATAGAGTCAAAGGTTTAATTTTCACAGTAGATTTTATTATTTCGTATAAACTTTAATTTTTATATACATAATCGCGTACCTAGAACAAACTTATTTTATAAAGAGCTATGGAACCCTAAAAACATTAGTCTAATTTTTAGTGAGATAAGATAACCCTCTTACTTATTTAGTAATGAACGAATCGTCGCATTATCTTTACCTACTAGGTAGTGGTGGTGATTCAACTGTGAGTAGCATTTGAAATGTTTTTATAGTTTAAAAATCATAATTTCTTAGTTGATTTTACCAACCTCAGCAGTTAGCACTTATTCGAATGTCATTTCTTTAGGTGTTGGTTCTTTTTCACAGGGTTAGTAAATAGACATTTAGAAGATAAGTATATTTTTCTGTTCGACTTGAAGACATTAGAAGTGATCTACCATTAAGGACATTTACGCTTAGTAAACTCGCAATGAATTCCGTAAAAGAAGAGCATTGCAATTTCTGTTTCTTTTTTGCCAGATCAAATGACGTATTTGGTGCAGAAAGTAACAGATCCAGTGAAGCTGGGCGAGGGACCACACTGGGACCATGCGAAGCAGGTGCTTTATTTTGTCAGCATCATGGACTCCACTGTCAACAAGTTTGTGCCAGCTATTAAGAGACTCACTACGGTTAAACTAGGTAAGTTTATCGTAATCTCTGGACTTTTGCCGGCATATTGCACAAACGCCGCTTGGGAGAAACATCCCCAAACCATCATGCTCATTGTCAAGTGACTCTAAGGGCCAATAGACCGTAGAACATCCCTTAAATAAGTATCGTTTTTAACGAGTTTCTCCATTTTTACATTTCAGACGTCGCACCACATTTCATAATTCCTGTTGAAGGCAAAAGGAATCATTTCATCATCAACCAAGGACGGAAAGTCGTTGAGATCGAGTGGTCTGGCATGCAGAATAGCATCAAGATCCTAAGAATCATTGCAGAAGTGGATGATGATCACCCCACAAACACCTTTAATGATGGAAAGGCTGATCCCAGAGGAAGGTTGTTTTCTGGTGAGTTTAATAGGAATTTAGAAGTTAAAGGGCGATACAATTGCAAAAATATTATCATCAATCTAAGCGCCTGTTAAATGAAACCTTAATGAAAAATGATAAAATTGCCGCCGCCCGCGCCCCACACCATTGTTACAAGGCTCGGACCGCGCTCGCAACAGAGCTGTGATTCTAAAAAACTACGAATTGCATCATAATATGGAATAAAAATTGCATTTAATTTTTTTTTTCAAATCTCATAAATACCTATTTTTTTATCATGAACGTGTTCTAGTCATTGGATACATGAACTGGGCTGCTTTTGTAAGACGACAAAAAAAACCCGGTGTATACTTACTATTTTTTTCTTTTTAATTATCACTTCAACAAACGGTGCGGTCTTATACATTACAAAAAAACAAAACACTGCGCTATGGGGTAAAAAAACTGCTACATATATCTATACAACGAAACCGGTAACAAGACACAAATAAAATGATTGTTCTCTAATTATAGGCACAATGGCTCCAGGAATTGATGAAGAATCTTTAAAAAGCAAGAAAGGCTCTCTATACCGCATCGACCCTGACGGCAGCACACATAAGCTGGCGACTGGTATTAGTGTTGCCAATGGCCTGTGCTGGGACCTCAAAGAGAAGGCGTTCTACTACATAGACTCAATGGAGTACAACGTCAGGAGATACGACTATGATGTGGAAACCGGAGATATCTGTGAGTATTGGGTTATAGCATGTGTAAGTAATAAGTGAAACTTGTTTGTTGGTCTAGCGGTATACCGGAGCTCACGATGGGTTCGGTTTCCGTCTATGTCAAGTTTCTGGACATGATAAGTTGTCTGGTGTAATATATCTAGAATACTAGCTTTTCGCGAGCGTCGAAGTCGGTTATATCGCATTTCCAAGATAACTCTTCAAAAGTTCGGGATAAAAACTATCCTATGTTCTTTCTCAAGGTCGACTCTATCTCTGTACCAAATTTCATTAAAATCAGTTCAGTGGCTTAGACATGAAAGCGTGACAGACAGACAGAGTTACTTTCGCTTTTATAATAATAGTAGGGATTTATGTATTTAGAAATATTTAAAGAAGCTCTAGTAACAACGGGTAGTGGATCCACTCCGGTTCGAAATATTCTTTAATAATAAATAACTAAAAACTACAAACTGATAAGCGTATGTATTACATATTATTAAAAATAATATATCGAGCCTATATATGGACCACTGCTGGGCATAGGCCTCTTCCTATATAGAGGTTATTTAGAATTAATTATTTGTTTTTCAGCGAACCTGAGCTACGTGTTCTCGCTGAAGGATCACGATCTAGACATGATCGCGGACGGCATGACCATCGATACAGACGGTAACCTGTGGATCGCGCTCTTTGGGGGTCATCACGTGAGTAGCTATGGCTACATACCTTCCGAGTTTTTCGTGACTTGATTACTCATTATACTCTCATTATTTCCTCATTTATGAGTGTCGAAACTATCCTCAACGTCCTTTCGCCCTGACTCCAGATTCTCAAGTGTTGGAAACAAAACAAAACATAGGAAAGTTAGTTTCTGGAATTACAAGCTAGTTAACGTACATAATTTTGAAAGTATACTGCACCTGCTGTTATACTGGTTGATTGCCATTTATTTGTCTCAAAAGCGTAACGAAGTAACAATAGGTACTTGCATGGTAGATGGATTTTTTTCATACGATACAGAATTACGATAATATTAAACATTTATTTTGGGTCCTTTTTAATGCAAAAAATAGTCCAGTTAAATCCCAAAGATGTTTTTTGTGCAGGTTGTGAAAGTCGACCCCAGAACCGGAACACTCTTGGAAAAGGTCCCAATACCAGCGAAACAAGTGACGTCGGTAACCTTCGGAGGGCCAAACCTAGATGTGCTGTACGTAACTACTGGGTGTCTGGACTTTGAAGGGCCCCAACCCCCTCCTGCGGGGGCCACATTCGCCGTTAAAGGGACCAACGCCAGAGGCTATGAGAATGTGAATTTCAGGATTCAAGAATCGACTGGCGCCCGTTAATGGTAACTTCGGTCGGGTTCGTACCGCAATATGCAGCATAAGAAGTTTTGATCGAGTTGAACATAATAAACCTTATAATAAACATAATAAACCTCCTCGACCTCCGTGGTCGAGTGGCGTACGCACCGGTTTCAAGGTGTCGCTAGCTCGATCGAACCCGGGACCTCACCCGGGTTCGATCCCCGGTCGAGTCAATGTAAAAATTCACATTTCTACATTGTCTCGGGTCTGGGTGTTTGTGGTACCTTCGAAACCTTCGAAACCTTTGGAATTCAGATACAATCTGAATTCCATAACACAAGTGCTTTAGCATCTTACTTTCGGTTCAGAACAATGTATGTGATGTTGTCCGCATTTATTTATTTTATTATTTAATAAAGTTACGTCAGCTTTCTTTTGTTTATAGCTGCAGTTTAACAGTTATATGACAGTGATAGCCTAACACTATTTAGACTGTCAAGTGAGAAGCTGTCAATTTAAATCCCGGCACTCTCCAATGTATTTTTGAATTTATGTGCCTAACAGCTGTTGCCCGCGCGCTACAAATCGAGAACTTTCCCACGGGAAAATCGGGATAAAAACTATCCTATTATAAACCATATGTGTACCAAATATCATCTAAATCCGTTCAGTGGTTTTCGCGAGAAAGAAGAAACAATTGAATGCGATTCTGGAATTGTTCAATTAAAAAAAAATACTCCAATACGATAACAATTAGGTACGTATATTTAACATATCGGATACATTTCTAAATAACAATATTGTAACAGGATAATATAATGTCTTTTAAAAGGTTGTATAATTACGAATAATTCAGTCTAAACATTGGTATAAAGATTACAAGTTTTTATAAAATGTTGATTTCGATTACATTATACGTGCACATACTATATGAAAAACAGTGTGCGCATAATTAAAGCTTAAAGTTAATATTGGGGTTTCCTTTAGCTCCTAATCCAGTGACCATGAAGGTGGCTCCACAAGGAGGCTCTTGAGGCCCTCGGCTCACGATACTTGCTGTTGTTACAAACAGCACGTCATAGTTCGGACCTCCGAACGTAGCTGAGGTCACTTGGCAAGCTGGAATGGGGATCTTTTGGAGCAGCTCACCCTTCCTGGGGTCTATCTTGAGGATACAAGACCCCTCGAAGACGGCGACCCAGAGATTCCCGTCAGTGTCTATGGTCGTGCCGTCTGGGACGCCATCTATCATGTTCTTCTCGAAGTCGAAAATGTATTTCACGTTTGCTGCAAAATAATTAGTAGAATTATAAAGGTAAGTTAAAATACACTTTGACCATAAAACATTATATAAAATTAAATGAATTATAATTGAAAATTTAAGTTTTTGGTGTTAGACTCATTTTATGGTCTTTGTCATCGGACATCTTTTTTGACAGGATGTGTAAAAAAAATATATTAACTCACAAATCTCTCCCGTATCGACATCATAGTCGTATCTCCTGATATTCCTCTCTAGCGAGTCGGTGTAGTACATGGCCTTCTGGCGCAGGTCCCAGGCCAGGCCGTTGGAGATGTCGATGTGGTCAGCCACCTTCGTAACCTTGGCCCCGTCCAGGCGGAACAAGCTTCCTTGCTTCCTATCCACGTTGCCTACAGCATCTTCCTTTCCCATCGTTCCTGAGATAGGGGGAGGTGTTTAAATTTTAAGCCAAAACTCAAAATTAATTAAAGGGGCTTTTGAGCCTGTAGAGGTCAATATTGAAAGCTTCTTAATTCCAATCAAACTGAAATAAAATACATGATAGAAACACGAAACGCACTTCATGGTTGGTACCAAAAAATAGTACCAACTAGTATGTGTAACACGGAGCTACAACTAAAAATAAGACTGTTACAGTTATTGAAGAAACTCTAAGCCAGTTTTGACAGGTATGTCAACTGGAAGAATTTTTCTTTGAGGGTACATTACCTGCGAACACCCTCCCCCTGGGATCAGCCTTGCCATCGTTGATCCTATTAGTGGGCACGTCTTTGTCTATCTCCGCTATCTCACGGACGACAGCGGCCGCCGAGCCCTCCTCGCCGTCCCACCGCACCACCAGGAACTTGCGCTCCACCCCCACGAGGAACTGGTCAGTAGTGCCTTCGACTGGTACCATGAAACCCACACGGCCATCTGGAAGCAAAGATTTATTAAATTCCAACTGATTTTTTAATGAATACTACTCCCAAGTACATAACGTGTTTTTTCATTGGTATACGAAAATCCATTCCGTAGGTCTCCGGATGTACCAAGTCGATTTGAAGTATACTTGTGTTATTTACCCTTTATGTCCCTTATTTAACATAACTGAAAAACGGCGAAGGAATATATCGTGAGGATACCTGGATTTCAAATATTGGGATGGATTGCTTACCCATTTCGTGATTGCAAATGAATCGACTAATAGATATTCATAGCTTTCATACACTGCGTTACAGTTAATTTAAACATGGGTTTGTCACAAAAAAAAGCGAAATTACGAGAATTCGTATTAGAGTTAACTTACCTAGTTTTGTCTTTGTGTGTGTCCCAGTGGCGGGTACGTACTTATGTATGGTGTGGTCAAGGATGCTCACAAAGAACAGCGCCTGCTGCTTCTCGTCCCAGTGCGGACCCTCGCCCAGCACCAGCGGCTCCGTGATTTTCTGGACCTTTACTGACATCTGGGTAATCCGAAACCATACTGTTAATAGATTCAATACAACACCTTGACTAAGAATATTTAAGGAAGCGTTCACGCAAAACATACAGCCGACTCTGGGTGACCGTTATGCAGAGATTTGTCTTTGTATTTGAGAGAATACGCCATGCGTAATAACTAGCCATATCGAACCGTATTTTATCAGGTTCACACTGAGGCCCATAGTGAGCTTGGTAACAGTCGACTGGGAATACGTTTGGTTTAGGTATATGGTTTATACTTGCAGATCTAATACTTTTATACTACGCTAAATATACTCTTCCACTTACTCACCCAATGCTTGAAATAAATGGCAAGTTTATAAAACAAAGTTAGCACAGTTGCAGTTATAATAACCATTTTCAGAGGATGATCCCTCTTCGTGATTAACAGGGCCCCAATTCCGCTATTAACAATGGCCGATGAATTAATGGAAATATGATTAAAATTTCACAATTCGTATTATCCTCTGCAATTTTTCCAACACAATAAAATAATTAGAAAATTAATTACGGGGCGGAACACTCACGGTCAATACGATGAATTTTCAATTACTCTGTTGGCAAAATGTAAGGAGAAAAAATGTATTTTCAAATTTAATCCAATTGCCATTCATTCATTAAACGGCCATGGTAAACAGAGGAATAAAATTGGTGCCCAGGATTCTTAAAAAAATAACTCCTTAATGTACTCTATTTTAAATGAAAACTCACACAAATTAGTGTTTTATTAAGTGTGAAATTAAACTTGAGTAAATAATGTGGCTTGACTAATCAGAAACAGAGGTAATGAAAATAGTTTAACAAGTATTGTGAATATTACGTAGTTAGTACATTTTGAAGATTAGTATTTGTCGTGTGGTTGCTGACAGCTCGAAATTTTAAAAGAAAAGATTTTAATAAAATATTTAATTTGCATTTTATTACAAGGTGGTATGTGCATCCTTTATTTCAAATTAAATCCCCTTGCTTTTACAATTCAGATAATTACCATTTATAGAAATTAGTGATAAGTATCATATAAAAAATCTGTACCTAAGTAAGGACATAATCTTTTTATTTTTTACTTTCAATACTAACTCAAGTCATTCATATCTACAAGTAAATAAATAATATTTTATTGACACAACAGATAAACATAAAAGTCAAATATTGATAAGTCTGCTATAATTCATATTTATCTACTTGAGAACTGGATTTAGTTATCAATAAATTGCTTCATTTTGAAGTGCCACTAGACACTTATTGTTTTAATAAGGTGTATTACTTAAACCTCTTAACATTTATTAAAAATTATATAATAACTCTGTATTTTTTATTAATGTATTTATTACTTATTCAGCTGTCATAATTATCATCAGTCCAGTAATACAGAAATCAATTAGAAATTAGAAATCATAATATTATTTGAGTCTTCACAAATATGAACGTAGTCACTTTAAACTTTTTGTGCATGGATGGTGATGACTACTTATTAGGAAATTAAAAACTGTTTTACTTATATTTAACATAGGTCAAAACTACAATAAAAAAAAAAAGCACTTTGAAAAAAAATTATTAAAGAAACTGAAGTCACATACCTTATCGACCGAGCGTCACACAGCTAATAACTCTGATAGCAATTGCAAAACAATTATATGTAAATCTTTATAAACCTATACTTTATGTTCGTGACTGCGTTTCCGTCGCAGTCGAGTTGGTACGAACCTAAACAGAAGTCTCATTGATAGAACCGGCGATAACATGTGCAAGGTCACCCAATTGTCTATACCCTCAGTTCAATACTGACATCGTAGGAATCGAAAATAAGCATTCATTGAGAAGCCGGATCTTAGAGAGCTTTATTAGATGTCACAGACTACTTCTTTACATTACGCCGTGCTTCCTTACTCGTGCCCAGATAACAACGCATACATGGGTTATCATATCATAGCAGAAATATAGTTTGTGAATGATAAAAGTCCAGATTGAAAGCCGACATTCAAGAATTCATGAAAACTGTATTTTGTAATAAAAAAGGGTAAGTATTAGTGCAGATAAGAAAGAAAAAATGTTAGTATCAGTCTAATTTTATTTATATAATGATGCTACATACATTAATTACACGTATTTTCAACAAAAACAACACAAACTTAAACTAAATACTGTCAGCTCATCAGCTGTGTTTGACAGTTTACTGTTGGAGTCAAAGACATTATAACTCTGTTGGAGTCAACCTGTCAGTGACAGAAATCAATTTGTTGACATCAAAACGCAACTGATTACCCGACTGCCAAAGAAGGAGGGTAATGTTTTTCGAGTGTATGTAAGTATGTATGTATGTCTTTTCCTTTGTGACCTCCTGTAGCCTAAACGGCTTGATGGATTTTGATGTATGAGGTATCGTTAGATTTGTCTTGATTACGGGAGTGTCATAGGATACATTTTATCCTAAAAGTCCCACAGGATAAAGACATAATAATATTTTTTCTAAATTTCCCTTTAAAAAAATATGTATGCGGTATCATTAGATTCATTTCAATCACGGGAGTAATTAATATAGGATACGTTTTTTCTCAAAATTCCCACGGGAACATGTTAATTCTGCGTCAACGCAAAGCAACTCATGCGTTAGCAAGCAAAAAGATAGGGCGTGGCCTGGCATGCGGCGCGCGGCGCGGTGCGGAGGGGGATATGCTCGAGTATACAGCCCGAATGCGGGCACACGCATAAGGGCACACGTCGTTGACGGTCGTCTCTAAATAGCGATTTTTTCGATACTGCCCGCCCGTAATCTAAAGCCAAATGTCGTCGAAATAATTTAAAATGGTACTTACATATACATAGTCTTCTACATCTACAACATTTTCGTTAAATAAAAACAGCTAAAAAGTTATAAATAAAAAAATTATTATTAAAAAAACAAAATACCCGACTGCACACTAAAAAAAGAGTAAAACAAGCCCCACAATAATATTGATCAATCAAATGCTAAAAACTAATTATGTAATACCGTTTAAACAATACCACCTTGACCGCCACCAACGAAAATTCTGCTAAATGGTGCACAACCGAAATGACTATAAATAAGCCTCTGTTGGTCCCCGCCTGCGATGCTTTCCATCAACATTTATAAATTATATTCAGTAAATTTGTATTCAAAATAAGTTTCTGTTTATTTAACTATCGATTAAGAACACATATTGTAGTGTATTTTAATATAGGTATTGTTTAAACGGTATTACATAATTAGTTTTTAGCATTTGATTGATCAATATTATTGTGGGGCTTGTTTTACTCTTTTTTTAGTGTGCAGTCGGGTATTTTGTTTTTTAAATAATAATTTTGTCAGTTCCGTTTATCAATTTAAAGGCAAACTTGCTTTTACCTGTTGAAGAATACTATCCGTCTTAATTGAAACATTTAGTAATGTGCGCTGCTGTAATTGATAGCATAGAAAAGTTCATTTCAGTGCTTGGTCCTTGAAATAAAATATAATCGTTAATTTCCGAGTCTGAAAACGAAAGTAAGATGTTACTATGTACCCAAATCAGAGATATTAACATGCCACTGTGTCACATTGATTTAAGACAATTTTTGAGAAAGACACAATTAGGGTTAATTCACACTGGAAGTATAGCGGAAGACAGCATCTTCAAGGGGTCAAATATGATGTTTCTGATTTATCTGCGTGAGTAAAAAGTTGTTTTGAAGGCAAAGGAAGAGGCAACGACGAGCCGCGAGGCTGGAGGAGCCTTTTAGCGGTAGATTCGCATTAGCTCTTGAGGCCGCTGCTTTTGCTGTGGAAATAGACCTTTACAGATCGCATCCTGCAGACAACAGCGCAGAACGAGTAGCGAGTAGCGCGGCTCTACACCACACAGTATCACGACTCCGGCTTTACTGTCACTTATACCACTTACCATTCTCTAGTACCAAGTCATAAATTAAAATAAAACACTAAATAAAAAATCAGTTGACTTTTATTTGATGGAATTTGGAAAAAAATTACAAATAACATCTCAAAGGCGGACATAACGCTAACTTTGAGCACTGTACAACCATATTTAAGACGTACATCTATCCATATAGTATATTCACAACACAATTATTGTATTTCTGCATGTTTATGTTGATATGATAACAAGAAATTTGTTCTTTGGCAGTCACGTTGATCGTTAAGTTGTTGTTCACGGAAGTCACTGCCAATTTACATAAAATACATCAAAGTTGGCACAAACAAACATTACTAACTACAGTGAGAACAAAAAATATATAAATCACGCCCCAGCGTGCACGAGATTACAAAGTAACTGACGGTATATACTTAAATAAAGTAACGCTAAACTATAGTTACGTAAACATTAATTAACGACTAACATAAAGTTCTAACTCCTAGTGATTTAAAACTAATACTGAAACACCAAAAATGACTTTACATTAAACATCACACATACTTATATACGGTACACTTATTTCTTTTTTTTTGTATTTTTCTATAATTTTAACAACGCTCTGTACAAACAATCAAAATTTTGTTATGTAGTACTTTATGATAAATATATAACTTTACGTGGTACACGTACATAAGTAATATACGTTTGCTAGAATAGGAAGTAAGAGCCAGGAATCTTGGGCGGAATTTAACACCAACCTTATCAATTCCGAAACCATATATTATAATTTACAGACATTTAGATAATACATACCATATGGTTACCGCGAGAGAGACATAATAAACTATGACATAGCTATGTTTAGTTTTACAACCATACTTCCTTCTAGGCTTTGCTGAGATTACACCCGAATCACAGCCATTATTTATATAAACTTTCCAAAAATACGTGTCGAGCCTTTTTTTTCAGCCGGACGGTGTTATGCCGACAGTTCCGAATGGAACGCCCTCTTCTTGAGAGTGTCTAACTAGGGGTGTCTACTATGAAGGGGACAATTAAATACATACATTGAATAAGGCGTATTACATACATACCACCAGCAACTCTACCTCCCAAGGAGATTCCAAGTTTTTCTTCAGCTCCATTGATATTTCTCCAGCCTCTAAGACGCGATAAATGCAAACCTAACTTAGGATAGTAAATGCAGAGACTAGGTGCCACGTAGAGAAAAAAATAAACAAATTACGTACTGGTTTAGGTGTTTCGAAAAATACATAATTGTCAGGTGAAAGTGGAGCTACATAAAATCGTTTACTAATAACAATGTAAACTGCATCAATGCATGTTATAATATAATATTGTAAGAGGAATTTAGAACACTTAAAAGGAAAAAAAATATAAACAACTACCCAAGCACCAAGGTTTTCTTACAAATGACATTTATGAGATCAAAGTAGGATACTTTCTGTTCACGTTGTTTAATTAACTTTTAATACTAAGTGCTGAAATTTGTTAAAAATGAGAGATTCAAAAGGTATGCGATCAAATCGTGAGCCTGAGATCTGGGTAATATATTTAAAGTAAACCTACTCGTAGTGTGAGCCTTAAATTTCGGCAAGTGAAACCATGTTGACTTATTTCTAACTAAACTAAGAGCAAGCCAAAGTAATCGACTAATCACTATACATGAGACTAACATGTTTATATAATATGTCCTAGATGCGTGACTCTTGTAATAAGTTTTGTCAACGGGTCAATGCGAAGTATTCGTGATAGTGATTAATTGAAAACCATAGAGACAGAAACTTAAATTTGCGACGTAAAACTACATTACATTGGCTTAAAATTTACAGTTTCACCTTACATTATAAGGAATGATATACAGCGCCTAACTACTACGCAAAATTGTATGTATGTATAATGCCGTACCATACAAAAATACTTCGTAAACCCTGTACCAGGTAATTTTGCAGCACCAATGAACACTTAGGGATCAAAATTTCAATTTCGAAATGGATTTTATCAATTAAAAATATCGAATACAAAAACGGGCCAAGGTATCAGTCGACAATGATCACAAAAGGTGCACGACAATAATCGGGATTGTTAAAGAGTTTCAAAAAGGGTTGTTCACAATTCAGTCTAACGCGATTCAAATTCTAGCAGGTTCCGAATCTCACGTATCTTTACAAAACCTTCCATTATTAATCTCCTCGCTTAAGTACAGTTACAAAACAAATTTACAAAATTTTAAGACAGTTACATGTCACATACATTTACTTCCGTATCGTAATAAATAACAAACTAATAATGCTGTGCTGTGCGTGGGGTCTAGCCGCATCAAATGCTACACTATGGTCCCCAAAATGTTTAATTTGTTCATCCTTACAGGATGTATCTAAAGCATTTACAACTAAATGAAATCTTTCAATTGACAGTTTTTGGAATTATTGTTTATGTAATTGACGCCAGCGACTGTGCCAAACTTTGTATTTATGTACCACACAGCACAGCATCACTGAACAACACTGACAAGTCTTTCGAATGTTTCGTTATATTATAAGTTATTGTTCATCGAAAATCGTATATATTTATTTCGATGAAGTTTGTCGTTGTGTGGTAACGATAAGTCCCCTGTGTTACAAGCAAGTCTCATCGGACTCGTAGGACTGTTTAAGTCAGCCGAGACAAATGGATTTTTATTGCTACTTTAAGACACTTAAAAAGTTTAAATACGTAAAAATCTTATGAATCTCGGCCGACTCTTGTTGCAACTTAATATACAATGAACTATTTGTTTCTATATTTACATTATTGGCACGTTAATCCGAAGTATTCTGAAAACTTTGGGAAAAAGCTATTCCAGAACTGCATTTGTCCATAGTTTCGTTGTATATAAAGTTTAATGAGTTCTCACAACTGAATATTTATATACATACCCAATTTGCTCAGCAAATGGGACATAATATTATGCATAAAAACGTGCAGTAACTGTGAGAACTGGGGATATATATTAAATACCCGATATTTGAACTTAAAAATCATTGGAATTTTTACCAACTTTGTACTTGTTCAAGTTGTTAGTAGGTACTTAAAAATATCCAATAGACCAATAGACCACCTTCAAGCGACAAGAAAAGCCTGCATGATAACTTAAATCAGAAAGTTTTAGGTAAATGTTTCTAAAATTTACGCTGAATAATTTGAAATAGATCAATTATTGGACTCTGTTACTTCGTGAACTCTATTGTAAATATAGCTTTGTACTGTTGCGTCGCTTGAAGGTGGTGGCGAAGCAGCAGCTAAATAGAAAAGTGCTAGTAGTATTAGCTTTTACAAATACTGTTTAACTTTAGAATCTTGCAATGTTCCAGTAACGGCAATTACCAGGTATAATTTGTGACCATTCAAATAATCGACTTATTTAAATTTCTCTGCAATGAAGAGGTTTCTGGTTCGGCCTGTTATATTAGTATAGGTAAATTTAGTCGATTACCTGAATATTCCTGATAATATCGGGCCGGTTAAAGCATTTAGACCAGATATAATGTTTTTGAGGTTATATGAATCAGCGAAGTTATAATACGAAACCAAAATATAAATTGAAAAGTACTGATAGGCCGTCGAATGGTTGAACTGACCTTAGCCTCAGACTCGTCGCAAATAAATAATGAAGTTACGGCGCGACATCAAACTGTAGATTACTACGATGGAAAATGTTGTTTGATCGTTGAGCAGACCATGGATTAATATTTTAGTACGAAAAAATGACCGCGCTTAAATGGTTGCAGCGATAATGTAAACCGCCGTGAGAGCAAGCGTTCACTAGGTTATGACTTGATAACATTGTCCATCGTCTGGCCACCGACGTACTGGCGTGGGCTGAGTCCCGCTGGTTACTTGTGGTCGGCGTGGTGCGGGTGGTGCGCGTGCGGCGGCGGGTAGTGCGGCGCGTGCGGCGCGTGCGGGCCGTGCGGCGCGTGCGGCGCGTGCGGCGCGTAGTACGGCTGCATGCCGCCCTCGTACACGCCCTCCTCGTAGCCCACATAGCCCATGCCGCCCATTATGCCCATCATGGCTGGAATCAAAACATCGCAAATGTCTAAATTGTGCCTTATGTCAGAAGAAAAACCAATTAAGTGCGAGTCAAAAAGACAATTTTCTAATAACCATTTATTACGCCGTTTTTATATATTAGCAATCATAAATCATTGACTACAGCACGTACCTGGGTCGGTCTCGACGGGGTAGTACTGTATGGGGTACATGGGCGGCGGGTACGGGATGTACGGCAGAGTGAGCAGAGGCTGCTCCATGACGCACTCGCCCTCGCCGCCGCCGCTGTTGTAGCCCATGTGGACGCTGTTGCGGCCGTCCGTGTGGGAGTTGCGGCTACAGTCAAAATATGAATTTATTTTCTAAATACCGGCCAATTTAAAAAAAAAAATGAGTGGTACCCTGTTCTTAACTTACCGGTTATTAGGACCTTTGTTGCCCATATTGTTGTTGTGTTTGTTCGGGTTGTGGTTTGAATTCTGGTTACCGTCCTGGTTGCCACCCCGTTTGAATCTAGTGCAAAATAAATAAATTATAGACGTGACCTAATAATTGTAGCTTAATATTAATAATTAATAATTGTGCATATAAGAGAGAATCTTGACGATTTCTCTGTAAAAAACAGTTTCCACTTAGCCTTACCTGGGTCCTAAGAGTGGGCGCTGTCCGTTGCCCTTGCCTTGTGCGGTGAGCGGTGGCTTGTCGGAAGCCTGGCCGGTCTTGTGCTTATGGTTTTGCTCGCCACCGGTGTGGTTCATCAAAGGACGGTCGTGAAGCGAAATTTGCTGCATGTCCTGAGGTAATAAAAACATAATATATTTAGCATCAGATAGACATCAATTGTGGTTTAGACGATGGACAAGTTGTTCGCTATTGACGTGTTCGTTGAAAAATTATTTATTCAACCTAAGGTATTTGTTATATTTACTTGTGCAAGATCCCGAGGCGAGTAGTGTCGAGGGGGCGGGTGCGGTGGTGGAGGTCCATATGCCGCCCACATGCAGTCTACCCCCAGATTGAAGTAGTAGCGAAGCGTCGGGATATCTGCAACCAAACATTTTTATTAATATTTATTAATAAAAATTTAGAATTTATTTGAACTTTCATGTACAATTGTGGTACATAAAGCGGACTAAATACCACAAGACATTATCTACCAGCCAACCTTTGGGTCAAATGGAGAGGCAGCTGAAGGTACAACAGTAAAATAATATTAATATCCTCATAAAATCAACAAATGATCTTTGATTATTTCTAATTGTATGTACAATTTTGGCGGACAAGACTACTGTAGTTCATAGAGAGTCAAAATATTACTTTTCTCTATTATAAATGGAATATAAAAGTGGATGAGGTTAGCTGAAACAAATAGATTGGTGCTATATGACGAAAATCTGTTCCAAAACAAGGAGAAACTCGTGATGACAAAGATGGTCGGGAATTGGCGGAGCGACCGTGGTAAGCGTAGCTCAACCGTGGAACGATCAACTAGTACAGTTATAGAACAGCCACGAGCTCCTCGCACGGTGCCTGTGTAGGAGAGTGCTCACCGTTCATGGGCAGGTCGGCGCCGTTGGCCTGCACGCTCTTGTAGACGTGCGGGTTGACGCCGTGCGGCGGCGGCGGCGGTGGCGGCGCCAGCGGCGCGGGCGGCAGCGGCCCGGCGCCGCCCGCGCCGCACCACACCACGCCCTTCACGCCGCACACGTAGGGCGCGCACGCCCCGCCCGGCCCCACCGCGTACCCGCCGCCCACGCCCGCGCCCACCCCCGCGCCCACTCCCGCGCCCCCACCGCCCGGGTTCATGTCTGCGACAAAAACGCTGCTGATTTCAAAAGCTCAAAAATTATCGTCAACTACTTGACCAAGCCAAAGAATGCCTAACGGCGCCATAAAGACACCCCCTGACCTATCGGCTATTCGGTTGTTGAGAATATGTTTCGTTAAAACCATGATGCAAGTGTAGCACAGCTAAATAATGCCAGGCCGTGTTCAAACAAAACGTATTGTCAGCCGTCATCTGTGAGCTAACGCTTCACAACTTTTGTATTGCCATAGTAACATCATCATCATCCTAGCTTTTTCCCAACTATGTTGGGGTCGGCTTCCAATATTTCCATAGTATATGTAAACAAATATTTTTTATCGTTCATCCCTAACCAATACGCTTAGGATAACTTTTCTGACGAAAAATTCCGTAGCTTCACGTTCACTTGGATGTGCAGTCCACAGCAAACCTGCCACCAGTCGACTTCTCATTCGTTTGGTGTGATCGCAAGCTTAGCCTTAGTCAATCCGTAAAGTTACATGAAACTGTCCTGTACCTGTTACCCCTATATATTTTGCAAACCCTTAGATATAGTGACCAATCCGTCTTCAGAGATTCACACAATCAAATACGAAAAATAATTATCAAACGAGTATCCTCCGCGAGTGTCACAATTATTATGAATGCAGAATTCAAACACGTATGTAGCGCCCCTCTCAAGCCCGAGCTCTAACTAAAGCAACATCAAAGCTGAATGCACTCGCAAATCACTCTCCAAACATAAATACGGTCGTCGGTCAGTATTTAATAAGAGAGCAAACTAATAGCGCTCCCCTAAAATCAATACTTTAATATAGCTACATTAACTAGGTACTAACAATCATTTAGGCTCCAATTACGAATTGAATCTCCCCACGCGGAACATACGCCCTCGGCGAAATTTTAATCAGCGCCCCTATGAATGTGATATCGATCTGTCGATCCTGTGATGTTTTGCAATAATTCGTCGCCCCTCTTGTTTTGACCCTCGAAATATTGGTCCAGCCTCCGTCCCCAGGTAAAGGATTAGCGAGGGGGATGGGGATTACCTGCGCCTGTCTGTCTGCTCGTCTGCCCCACAATGTACTTGTGTTAACAAGGCGCCGACATGGTATTTGTGTTATTCTAATATCAAAGTTTGTAGCAGACTTCTACAAGCATGAACTTGTACCGAATATAAGTCCAAACGTCTGGGTTTTTATAAACTTAACTTAACTTTAAGAGTTGTTCATAACTTGCTTTGGCGGAAATTTTATCAGTGAGTAAATAAAAACGCGTAAAATGATTGATTTTGAATTATAATATTTTCAATCGATAATTATTTTTCCAAATTTTCGGTTAGACTCTAATCGTCACTACTACCACTCTAACATTTAAAAATATGTGTAAGTAATAATATTCATTAGTGGACACTTGTTAAAAAGAGTGGAAGACATTATTTTCATCCGAATGGTAATCACAAAAAAAGTCATTGTTAAAAAATTTAGGACTATCTTCTTAATTATACGATCAAAAGGAAGAGCCAAAACTGAAACTCGACAAATATACACTCGATGATACTTAGGTTAAGCTTACTACCAGATGATAGGCAATCAAACTAATTAATTGCGTCTATCACGAAGGGATAAAAGTACACATCGTTGGAGATGTAATCTCGGGTAGTCGTCGAGTATTGGTCACGCGTTGCCCCTTATAAAAAGAGCCCGACATTGTAATGAAGGGTTGATCCTGTACTAACAATTATTCAACCATACATGGTCGGGATGAGTCATACTCTCTCAAGAGAACGGGTTTAATATTATCTAATGCATTTGATTGGTCAATCTCTTTGACGATATTATATCATTCGTAATTCAAACTATTCACCTTTATTAGCTTTACAGAGTCTATTGAAAAATGTCGAGTTCCCCGTGGTTTTACCTGCGTAATTCTAGTTTCTATAAATAAAGGTAAACTAAGGTATCATGAATGTCCTATGGGGTTAATATGGCCTGCTTCCTGTGAGAAGAACTCCCTATCTTCATGCCAATTTTCATTAGGTGTCTTTGCTAGGAAAGTCGGAAACTGTTGTTTATTATTTTATTTTGTTTAATAGAAGTTTATTTATTTTATAAAAGACCGCGTACCAAGCTTTATTATATTATATCGATACATCGGTTACTTTCAAAGGTCTACTTACCTTATTTTACAGTACTAATTACCAAAACCCATACATTGCATTTGCATTTAAAGAAAGATAAAAATTGAGATTATTTTGAAGGAGGATATAGCAAGATTAACTTACTGGTATAGGTGGTGAGCGTGTTGGTGTTGGCCGGCGTGGAGGCGCGCACGGACGCGGGGGACGCGATGCCGTGGGCGCCCATGTCGCCGCTACCGCCCGCCTGCGCAACACATCACGTCACTCACGTGTCATGTACATGGTATACCATTAGCAACAATGTAATTTGTGATTTAGGAGGGAAAAATCTTTTGTATCCAAACATGTATTATTCCTATACACAGTATAATAATATATCTTCAAACATAGTCAAACCTTTGTGAAACTAAAAGCAACAATGTTTTGCTATAAATATATCAGCGTTATGCTTACAACGACAACCATGGCTCACCTCACAAACCTTTATTTCAGATTTTGCCATCAGAAAAACTAAATACTATCATAAACACGTGTCAAATAAAATCTATCATAAGTTTAGCGGAGAGCAGTGCATAAATATATTTTCACATAGTACCTGAAGAGACGACGGCTCAAAGCTTATATTGCTCAGTGATATTCGCAAAATCGATGTTCGTCGAAGCACAAAGGTTTATGGAGGCAAATAAGCTCTCAATATGATCGAAATTAATATATCACGGCGCGGGGCACCTGAATATTGACTGAGTACTCGGAACGGGGCGGAGCGTCGCTGTTACAGACGGGAGCGCCCGTCACAAAGCACAAAAACGAACGATGTAATCATCTTTGCTCGGCGCTCTCAAAGACATTATTTTCATGATATTCAAGTATTTCAGAGGAAACAGTCATGGTACTTTGAAGCGCTTTTGTTCTTAAAAGCGAAAACGGAAATGAAAGGAGATTTCGAGAAACTGTAATAAATTAAAGCGAAAAAAAAAGTCCTAAGAAAATGATAGCATTGTTATTGGTATTGTTATTGTTATTCGTTATTGAGATTTCGAATACAACTAATTAGGAAGAACATAAACGATCAAAACATACATGCGATGATACAATTATTTATTTATTTATGTAACATTATTGTATAGTTTCATTTTGTTTGATGTCACCGTAACACATGACAACGACCTGACGTTCATTACTACTCAACTAAACATTTATACCTAGTTTTTATGATGGATGGTGGCGACGTTTATCCAACCGAAGGTTATAATCCCTTAAACATCGCTATCATCAAACAAATTTGGAGAAAAGTATAAAAAACTCCGTAAGAAAGCAAACTATCGTAATTATGCTCAATATGATTATAAACTAACGAAAAATTAAATAATCTTGATGTCTGGGTGTTTTTCTTTTTAAACTGAATTCTTAGACAGAAACTCGGCAAGATTGTTAATGTTAAACCTAGTAGCTTTTTTAAGCACCTGAAAAAGTGGAGTGTAATGTTGTCTGTATTATTGTCAAGCGGAATGTAGAAACAAAATAGTAACACAACAATTATCTAGATATCGTTCTTGCATTACCGTATAACTTGTTATTATCAAATTAATCACTTATACGGCTTAATTCTTAAAATCAGTTTTTTTGCACGATAATTTGAATGATATTAAAACTACGTTTAATATTGATTTGGTAATGGTACCAACAACTGCAATGTTATTCAAATAATTTACTTGACCTAAAAAAATATTAGAACTAGGTAAATGGTACAAGGCTTTTCCAGTAACTCAAATGATTACAATATTAATGTGTGGTGCATGGCCACAGGGCCACAACATCGATCTATAAACCAGCAAATATTTAATGAAGAGGGAACGTTAAAGACCAGAACAAAGATATTTCCTACAGGCTAAATACAGTCACACAAATCTGTGTACAAATTAATATTGGGAGAAATGAGAATTCATTATATATAGGCGAACGATATGAATTCAGATTTAAAATGAATATGCAACTCGATAAAAAAGTGAAAATCACAGTTTTTCATTTTCATTAATTTAGCAGTATGAGTATCTTACCATTGAAAACGAATTCCGTTGAATTGTAATTGATAATAAAACTTTGTTGAGACCCGAGAGAAACGGACGTCACGTCACTTTGGGAGCCAGCACATGAATAGTGCAATTTGAACGAGCACATCCCTTGAAGCTAGAGGGCGAGCATTAGACTTAGAAAATCGTGAGCTTTAACGAAACATTTAATAAGCTAATTCAGAAATGTCATTTAGATTATTTAGATTGGTAATTATAATATGCCTCTTGGTAATCATTATGGAAAGTGTGTATGTGATAATAGTCTAAAATCGTTGTTACATAAACAATTACTAAATATGTTAGTTCAATTTAATTGCAGAATAATATGTCCTTGAAAAATAAATTAGGAAAGCTTATCGAATATCGATCGCACAAAATCAGAGAATTTAAAATATAAATTCACATTGTCAGAAAACGATCAGTTAATATTCTTTTTCATAGTCAATAGAAATTGAAAAAAACAAGGCAATACGTAGACGACACCGCTTAAATTTCGCCGCGGCCCTGAACTCAGCTGAAGTCGGCGTCGCCCGGGAAAATGCTTAGTTCGAGTACCTAACAGGTGGTGGAGAAAACACTACAAACTTTTAGATTTACAACTAACCTGATTATGGTGGTTCTCAGAGGGCGCACCGCCATTCGGCTGGGTGTGCGCAAGCTCGTGGGGCGGAGCACCCGCGCCCGGCCGACAGTCCACCATCAGGGGCAGTGCTTCAACTTCAACCTGTCACAACAATACAATAGAGTTAAACATAATGCTCATCAAGCATAGTAACTAAATACACAGATACTACATTAAGTTACCAACAGGTTTAGACAATAAAAACGACACAAAAATACTAAAAATAATTTCGCGGTATTTTTGTTTTAGCGTTCGCAATACAAAACAAGACTACACACCTGTCGTAAGTCCAAATCTTCTGAAAAGGGCGACAGACTGGCCATGTTGAAATATTATCGTAGTGCACTTATTAAGTGATTGATTGCTACTAAAATTTTAAAATAAAAATGTCTAGGTTTGTGCCCGGTGCGGACCAATCGCGAGCTGTGAGCTACCGGGGGGCGCCGGCGGGAATGCGCGCGCCTGTTTCGCCGGTGCAACATGCAGCCACTAAAAGTGAATCTTTATTTTTCTTGCCCTTTTCGTGTGTATGGAAATTGATAAGGCAATTGAGGTTTTAAACCTTTGGGTACTTTGATGTTTTGTCTCAGCACATTGGGTATTTTGCAAAATTCATACGGCGATATAAAATTACCGGAAAACCGAGACACTTTGTAATACAAAATATGTAATTGTTTTATTGTCTTTTTATGCTGTCAGTAACTTAAGTCTAATAGTTAGCTACCGCTATATTACGACAAACACAACACATATTACACTAGATTCCCAAATTCATTACCTCTAAAATAGCTACGATATGGTACTTAAAAGGGTAGATTTATAAGCACTTCACTTTTAGACACAGTCGAATAAAAAGGGATTTTAATGAATACCGAATAAAAAATATACAAGTAAAAATTACTTTAATTAGTTATGTACATAATCATTATAAGATATTTATAAAAATGTAGAAATAAAACGTAGGGTTTGTTTCTTAGTATACCTAATAGCAATTACGTAGTTCCAAAATCAATAAGCGAATGTGATACCCCTTTGTTGTAATGTTGTGTATAGGGGATGTAGGTATACTTTATTGTGTTCCGGGCTTATTTAGCCATTTCTGTACGATAACAAAACAATTCTCGCCTACCCATCTCGTAAGAAGCTTTTCGGTAAGTGATATGCTTACAAGTCACCCAAGACCTACGTCTAAATATGTCTAGCTACAACTAACAGGCATCGGTTCAAAGTTTAGAAAGTCCAGGTGTTGGTATGTGAAATCGACGTTGTTTTGGAAGGATAGCTCAGTCTCTTCGTTCCACGAAACTTTGTTCGGTTTGATCGCTTTTTCCGTGCTCTTGTCGTCTGTTGCCACTTTAGACTTGTTCCGGGCCTTGCTCAGACCTTGCTTTCGAGTGATGTTGCCTGGTCGTGGAATATCAATTAAGTATTTATACAGTGAAAACTGTCCGTAAAAGAATAAGACAAGATTGAAATAACAGTTAGATTATTGTATAACAAACATAGCGTTAATAAATTGTAATAAGTAAATACGCTTCCTGAATGTTCTCATAATGAAACAATGTTATTTTAATGCATAAAATCGAACCTATTTGCTGCAACATTTGGCTTAGAGTCAGGAACTGAGAGTGGGCTCGTGAGTATCTGTACGGGGGAGCCCAGGGCCTTATCTCGTCAATAGGCAGCGGTTCCAACTGCTCAAAGTTCACGACTCGCTTCTCCCCCAACTCCTCAATAAACACGAGGCACGGTCCGCCGTCGGGCCTCATCTCCTGAATATGGCAGTGGTACGGGACCGTCTGATCGGGCTGCAGCTTACACAAACATTTTACACCCACTTGGAGAGTCGTCCCATCCGAATATCTTGCGCCATAACGCATTTCTGGAATATCATTTCATAAGTACCGCAATCGATTTCACTATTTAGAATTAATTCATTCAAGTGAACTAAAATAGGAAACTGAAATACCCAAACAAAACAAATCAACGGCTTGAAATATTGGCCTCGTTACATAAAAAAGAGCCGCGCCGTTTCCGTTGTTGCCAAAAATTTAAATCAATACGAAAACAAAAGAGAATGCCGATGTAAATACGAGTGACTGCTAATAATAAAATTAGCCAAGCTTTAAAACCGATCAATAACATTTCTAAGAGGCTTAGAACACTCGATTTCCTCGAAACACTTTTTGCGTAGGATTTCTTTTTCCTATTCCGTTACGGAGTTAAATCTTTTTTACCTCGTCTCAACTCACTCCAGACATCAAATTCAATGTTCCTATAGATATCGGGGTCTAGTGCTTTAGCAACCTTGTATGGAAATGGTGTGATTCCATTATCGAGTAAATCTTTAGCGCTGTTTACGTTCAGACAATTCATGCACACGTTTTCGAGCTGAATCAGACTACGATTAAATACGAAGATACTTAGGGATTCTTTTAAGAGGCTGGCTCTTTCTAGGTCTTCCGTGTGATGCTTGCATTTAAGCGCTAAAGCATTGTTGTTTCTGTCTTTGTCATCGTCGGCGGCTTCGATGAAAATCTTAGCTCTTTCCTTTTGCTTTTTACGACGCTCGACATTCTCCGACATAAAGTACTCGATATGGTTGGTGGGAACTTTGTCGTGAAGCATTTTATCAACGGCGTAAGATAAATCTTTTAGTTGATATACTCCATCGTAAAGAATTTCATATACCAATGCTATAATAATTACAAGTTTGCTTTAGTATATTTCAAAATAATACGCGTGGACAAAATATAAGAATCAAAAAAGTAAACACTTGTAAATGTGGATTAAATCCCTCAATTTAGTATAATTTGTTAGTATAGGAACCAGTGTAAGACTTTCTTTTACATGTATATAAATGAGATGTGAGTTGGTCAATTTCAATTTACTCACATTACTTTCAGTTTTATTAAGAACAAAAGAAATATAAAAATGTGTAGCTATGATCTTTCTAAATCCGGGTAGTTTACATAAGACTGATTTACACATAAATTGTCAAACCACATTCAAGCATCACATCAAAACATGATTGTGTTGAGGAGGTGGAATTTTGTTTCAATATTATAATGTCCTTTTTAAGACTGATTACTGCTAGGAATAACAACAATTTAATTATTATTGCTCAAAATATCTAAAGCATGCACATAAGGTTCTGCCGAATCTCTGGCATGCCATATATTTTAACTATGGAATTTTTGTTTTAAATGTATGTGTGCTATGTCAAAGACACATAAAGAGTACCTTTAAGTCAAAGGAAGCTTACCGAACTTATCTCATACAAGGAAAATGTGTATTCGCTAAGAATAATTTAGTTAAGTGTAATAATTAAAGGTTATTGTGAGTATATGTTGGTTCCGGAGAGCTGCCTTGTTATTTAGTCCATGTTAAATGTTTATGGTTAATTTGTAATATAAATTCACTTACACTGGCAGTATGATGATGTATTTATGAAATCTTTAGTGTACACCACATCAAAGTGCTTAGTGTCAGGGGAGTAAAACAGGTATATTGGGTTTCCATAACCATTGCATATTTTTGTTTGTGGACCCTTGTTAGCTTCAAATATAACAAAGTCACGTCTGCAAGTTTTTAATGGTTTTAAGTAGTTTCTGTTCATGTTTTTAAGATTTTGTGCCTAACGCAAGTCACAAGAATAAAACTACTCTAAATACTTGTGAATGGAATTAAACTTTGCAAGCAATAACTCTTGTTTTTTTTATGTCAATAAGCTTTATATCCACAAACCAAACTAAGAAGGAAGAAAGTTCTAGATGCTATATTCAAAAAGTGAATGTAAAGTATTTGACTCAGCTTGTATTAGGCACAGTGCATTGCAATTGTTAGAAAATATAAATCAAAGGTGGGTAGTTAAAATTTCATATCAAAACTTTCTTACCTATAGAGGTGGCTCATGGCCGATATTTCAATTAACCCACCCCACTCGGATGGGTTTGACATCTCTTTGAGATAATTTTCAAATGGACAAGTCAATGACTATAAAACAAAAGTATTTATGTTAACATAGAGCCGGCTTCTGAATAAAATTTGACAAATAAAGATGCGAATCCTACCCCTTCGAAGAGGTGCCTCTTAGTAGCCATGAACTGAACGCAGTCCAGTCGGACTTTATGAAAGTATCGCTGGGTGTTAAACATGTTTTCAGAGACAGCGCGAAAAAGACAGCTAGAGTCTCTAGCTGTATGTTTACGGAAAAATCCCATCTCATCCAACCATCTGTCGGGCTCCGAGGAACGCTTGTGTATTTTCCAAGGCCCGCGACAGCGGATCGGAGAAGGCGACATTGTACACTGCTAGCAATCTGCAGGTAAACAAAAACAAATGACGCTGCCACTCCGATCATCACATCCGCCAAAATTTTCAATCAAACCAACTTATTTCACGTAAGTAAATAAACAAATCATTGTGAATAAACGAATAAGGTGTCCAAAAAACCATATCGTAGCTATATCGTCTGGCGAATGCAAATGGTTGTTTTGCTGTCTACGATATACAACACGTGCAAACATTAAACCGTACGTACGACGCTATAATATAATAAAAACACTTACCGAAATAATATATCCCAACTGTCAGCATCAGTGTTTAACTGTATTATATTTGCAAAGTTGTATTTTACGAAAATCTAACGAAAATTGCACGTGCCAAAAGCAAACCGTCAAGAGCCGGCGGGAAGCAAATCAAAATTTACAAGACGACGGCATTTTTGCAAGAATGTTACCATACTAGAAACGCGTTCCTGGTAGTCATATGTTGTCTCTTTTTAACAGAAGTCGTATTTCTATCTTGCTGTTTCACTTGCGTTTTGTCAATGCTAGACAAGGTGCTATTGTGGGAAGTAATAATAATAATTTGTAGGCCTTGACAAAAAGCTCTGCCATAGAGAACTGTCATAGACTAACTGTTTCATCTTGTTAAATAAAAATAAATAGGTTTTAATTTTTGTTCTTTTAATCTACTGCTGTTAAAAAAATCACCAGCACTGTATTTGTATTACACACACACACATTTATTTGGTATTTGATCGAATAAATCGCTACACGTCATTTTTTTTCTGAAAAAACATTATTTAAAGAAAGAAATAATTGCAATTCAATTCCAGAGTTGCCCACTTCAAAATCTTGCACCACTTAGAGGTAGACCATCTTGATTAAAGTTGAAAATACTTGAAAGTTCATAACTGGCTATCAATATGTACTTTCAGATGTATTTGCTATTGGATCAATATTCAGAGATCTGAATACTATTGAAATGCTTTGGTTAATTTTTCAAATGGAAATCATATTGTTAAATAATATTTTCTTAAGACCTTTAAGAGCCGTTACGTTGAATGGTATTACTTAATTAAAATATTGTTATTTTGAAATTGTATGGAATCTGTCGCTATGAATCGCGCAGTCTCGACCAGCTCAACATATAAAAATGCAGCAGACATAGGTAACGCTTTTAAGAGAAAAAAGTCAACTTCAGTTTGTTTGAGTATTTCGATTGGCTAAGTTTGTTGATACAGTTCCCCATCAAGTTATATTAATGTTGATGTACTGTATATACATTTATTTATAAAAAATTAACTTTCGATTTTGATTTCTGTTAGGTAGTTCTATTAGGTTGGGTGTAAGTATTTATAATAGTTGAGTAAATAAAACAACAGTCATTTTTTAAATCTATATTTATAAAAAGCACCGTCTGTAAAACATACAAAATTCCGGTAAAAATGGTTTATTGGCATCGACAGCGTCATTATAAAAATGGAAAAATGTTGATTATTGGTTGTATATGACAATATAAAAATTATGATTGTTCACATAATGCTTAAACAAACTATTGCTTTCTTTTTGAATATCTATACCAAAAATGGTTGAGCAAGTGATATTATTACAGTACTACTTCGATGATCCTTAACTAATTTCTAAGTTAATACAATACAATGAAAAAATACTATATCAACGCAGAAATAAAGTTAAAAAAATAAATTTAGACCCAAATGAGATTTGGTAACTACACTCCTAATTTATTGACCAGAGTATCACACACGCGCAGATGCATAATTCTCGTGAGCACTTAAACATATCTCAACATAAAGAGAACACAAGCACAGACGAATGAATAAAACAATACAAATTATTTGGAGTGCAGTGTGTTCCCGACTTAAATAAAATCAGTACTGGACATTCATACTTAATTATTCTTTCAATATAAATTAAATTATAAAATGCTCGTAAAATACGCTTATTAAATACATAATATACCGTTAAAAAGTGACATAGAAAATTTGGTTCCTATAAACTAATGATAAGGACCATTTACAAAGTCCATTCTAAGTCTGGTTGAACTTAGTGGCGTTCCGTCGTTTGATAAAAATGAAGACTTGATAAACGGACAGTGCAAACGGACCTATGACTTACATCGAGTTTAAAATACGGCGATACTAGCGAGATATAGTTGCGGGTAGTATAGTAAGGAGGCTGTTCAGGCCGTCTTCTCCTGCTCGATGACGTCCTTGGTCGGAAGAGGGTTCTTCTCGCAAGTCTCAGTGTGCTTCAACTTGGTAGGGTCGAAGTTCTCGATGCCGTTCAGGAACTTGTTCTTTTCCTTCTCAGCTTCGATAGCTGTTGAGAATAGGTGTTTTTATTATTTGATTGGTAATGGTGTGGTGATGAATGTATAATGATAACTATAAATCGGCCAAGTATAATATTTTTTGCCTAAGGCATTAAATAATTTTCAATTAAATCTATTTACTTTTCTTTCTAACTACGTGGTGTTCTAGGTACCTAATCAGTGGTCTGTGTTGTCTATGGCTTTGTATAATGTTATTAAATTTGACTAGCATCTACAGAGCTAAAAAATAACAAATATTTTTTTATTTGGCCGCACAAGTGCGCGAGATTAAACATGTTAAACTAGATATTTGTGTAGGTACAGACTAGCAGTAGAAAATGACTATCAGCTAATAGTTTTTAAGAAAATATCTACAGTTTATGTTCTAGCACAACTTACTTTTATAGCAGTTATCATATTATATCGTTACTTTCAAAGAAGAAGGAGATAAATACAGTGAAACAATTTAACATGTGCGTACAAGAACAAAAGTATTCCTTAAAAAATATAACAGGGAAGGATTCGTGAATATTTTGAAGAGGTTACATTAAAATATACAGGCAGGTAAATATAAAGCAGCAAAACAAAAACCTTCAATAGGTGGCAAGGGGTTCTTTTCTTCCGTTGTCGTATGCTTCATCTGACTCTTGTCGAAGTGCTCAACGCCGTCCAACAGATTCTGGTGCTGTTTCTCCGCTGCTACAACTGATGCAAAGCAAATCGTGCAAGGCAAAACAAATAATAAATACAAGTAAATAATAAAAGCTTTCAATGCGTCGGTCCTGTTGCTAACACAATCATCCTAGAGAGGCGACATTTACATGCTAATTGGCCGCACGCTTGTAGTGCTCGGAATAAAAAGCGTGTCATACCTTAAATGGTCACGAAAACATTGATAAGCTAATGAGTCTTGAGTCATTTAAATTGCATAGAATTATTCAAAATAAGGGCATCGAGAGTATCGTTAAATTAAGCGCAATAAAATTACGAAAAATATTATTTTGGCAAATAAACGTATAGTCTATTAATAAATTAAAAAGTCGTTGCGCATCTGCATGCATATAAGTGCTTGTGCAAAAAATCGGGTGTTTAATTAAACAAATCATACCATCTTTGTCAGGAAGTGGGTTCTTTTCCTGTGTTTCTGTGTGCTTCAGCCTTGTAGCATCAAACTTTTCGATACCATCGAATAGGGACTTTTGAGTTTTCTCGGCGGCAACATCTGCAAACCATAGATGCAAGTGTCAAATACATTCGAAATTCAAATTTATTTGGAATTGGCGCACTCTCACAACGTCTAGAAAAAAACATGCGCGTTATTATTTTAGTAGAATAAAATAGTTAATTTGCAACAGTGAGTAGGAACTGCAATGAGTCGTCAAAGACATATTAACTTCCATGTAGTCCCCTGGTTTAGTTTCACGGTTAAAATTAGAAGGAATGCGATGAGCAAAAGCAGCCACGTCTCACAGGCGTATTGCGACTCGCTATTATTTATTAGTGGCGCGGCATTTCACCCAGTGATATACCTAGTGCGTTTGGAAGCACGATTTTTTCCACTGTCTCCGTTTTCCTGAGGGAGGATGTCTGAAATTGTTCAACGCCTTGAAGTAGCGCGTTGTGTTGCTTTTCTTGCGCTACGTCTGTTGTGAAATCGAAATTTTCTTTGTTATTCTGTTATCGGACCGTGAGTCATGGAATGTTTGATCGTTTGAGCGTCACATGGAACGTTCTATAGACTGAAGTGATTGTAACCGCCTTTGTTATGTTTTACAACAAGGAAGAGACTAATTGATGTTCATTACTGGTTGTTGTATCCCTCTATGCAACTAAGTACTATGGTCGCCGACGGCGCAAGACTTAGAATTGAAATTAATACAGTTTTTTATTTATAACAATAAATTTATGTATAATGGAGGGTTGAATGCAATCCCCTTGTGAATGGGCCCTGAGTATTTCTGCTTCAGTAAATCTTTTGATCAATTTTTTAATACATGTTCAAATACTCATAATTCAAGCAATTTTACCAACCAACTAACTCAAGTTCGTAATTTGATACTCCACTTCTACCGGATTAATTTCGTCTACAAATGATAAATCGATTTATAGACGTATTGAGCTTGATGGCTAAATTAATTAGCCTAGTTTTGAACAATGAATAAAGTAGTTACGCATATACTATTATTAGGCCAA
This sequence comes from Trichoplusia ni, assembly GCF_003590095.1. Classification (NCBI taxonomy): domain Eukaryota; kingdom Metazoa; phylum Arthropoda; class Insecta; order Lepidoptera; family Noctuidae; genus Trichoplusia; species Trichoplusia ni. The sequence continues at coordinate 1,496,417 of NC_039490.1, read as the reverse complement.
TCAATTAACCTTCAATACCTGAACCACTTGTCTAAACTTTATTTATACGGTTTTAGAAATAGCGTTCGGTCTAAGATGCTGTACATTGAGGTCGCCGCCAAATGTTTTTTTTTCACCCGAGGCATCAGGGAATCTTCGTAAAGTTTCTAAACAGTGTCCCCCAAATTAGCTCGCATATTTTTTTTACTCAAACCAGCTTTACCTAAGTTGTGTTAATTATATTTTAACTTAAGCAAATTTTATTTAATCGTTTTATTTTGACAGTATCGGAACTTTCTACACGACAAGTTCTGCTTTTGAATGAACGAAATTGCTCTATTTCACCTTAGTACAATGGTGATCTGAATGGTCTATTTGAACAATATCAAGAACAACAATGCATGTAAATGATTTTTAGAAATGTCGTTAGTATCGCCAATAGCGATCATGATCATTTGAATCTCTAGATCTCGAAAATTATACAGACTAACATGATATCGATACTTAAACCATCTAAAGATAACTTTAAACCGCCGCCATCGTTTTTGCTGAAAAAGATATCGTTAAATTGTTACATACATCCGCCGTAACCTCTTTTATTACAGAAGCAATCGATATCGATATACGACTATTTTATCGATAGTTTTTGCGATAACGCCTCGTGCCTACGGGTCCGGGCGCGGCAGCATTTATCGCATCCCAAAACAGCAATATCTTAATTTAATTAAGTTGTTGCTAAACGTATTACTTAATAAGAACGGAAATTGGAGTCGTTGTTTCGGGATATTTGGTTTACAATATGCTTATTTTTTATCTCGAACCTTAAAAGGATAAATGTATAATACCTTCGGCAGATGGCAGCACGATCTTCTCGTTGGTGTCGACGTCGCGGAGACAGCTCTGGTTGAAGCCTTCCAGCTGGCTCTTGAGGTCAGTGGCCACCTTGGGCAGGTCCTTCAGGGAGGGAGCATCTACTGAGCACGCCATTGTTAAGGATCTGGAATGAAAATAATATAGATTGAGCACACGGCAGTCAGATAACAGAGGAATTAGGTATATACGTCCAATATTTCCGATTAAGGAGGGAAAGAGTAAAATATTCAGCTTTGAACAGCATGAAAAAAAAAACCATAAATGAAGGCTAACAACGACATAGTCATAATAGATTTCTATCAAATAAATAGAACAATAAAACCAGGTACGAAGTTAAGATGAGCGTATTTATAAAGGAGTAATTGAAGCATCTCGGTGGAAATTCAAAGCAATCCCTTAAGTCAGTAGTTTAATCATTTAATCCTGTAAGCCGTAACTTTGCCACAACCCTTCACAATATAACTTCCTGTTTGAAATTTCGTGAAAATTAGGTTTATATTTTTCTTATTCATTAGATTTAAATATCCTAAAATACTTTGGCTGTAAACTTCAAGACAGTACTTTCACATGTTTTATCACCAGTAAATGGAACGTAACGGCAAAAAAAACTTTTTGACTTAGAGCGTGGGTTAACCAGCTACTTTCCCGTATCTGTAGGCGGAGGTACGTACTAAATACGTTTTCGATGAACGAACACATTAGTAGAAAGTCACCTAATCATTGTTTACTAACAAATGAAGCCGCACATGAGTCAAATGGGAGTTAAAGGTGTGTTGTGAATGTTTTAAATAATATCTCGATTAAGCAGCGTTTTTTTTTAAGTCTGTAAGTACTAGGTACACTAAAGTCATAGGCAATGTCTTAATTAAAAAAAGGATTGCTTGTTTGTGCTCATTCTGTCGAATTGTTCAAATTGCAAAAGCTGTTTTTCAGAAATCAGGGTGTTTTACGATTTGTGTTACCTACACCACTTTGCGTGTAACTTTTTCGTGATAGCGTGTTTTCACTGTCTCGTCACGCAAATGTCTGAAGTGATCTGAAGGTCGGCATAATAACGCATTCACTGACCCCGTGTCAATAAAGAATATTGGGGTGAAATACCACTTCTATTCTACCTTTTCTATTTATTGTTGATCATTACGGTACTTTTATAAAGAAAAAGAAAATGTGACCTCAAAATAGGGCCCCTAAGAGCACACAGTATTTGTAAAAAGAAAAAGCAAGTAGGCTATAAAGAACATTGCTATACGGCCTTTTCAGAAAATCAGTGAGAAGCAAAAGAGCTTTCGCTTCGAATTCTTAAAACTTTTTATAGTAAGCCACGTATTTCATGGTCTATTTTTATATAGTGTTCTCACTGATACAATAGCTTAGCCTTCTTAGTAAACTATAGAGCACAGCTTCAGTAAATAAGTAATTAATGTCTACTAATTGTATGTTGACTTTTAACAGTTTTTAGTCACGCTTACCGCGACCTCTTCAATTACAAATTGCTGATGGAACGCGAGTGAGTTAACTGTATTTAACAAACATATTATGCGTACCGTTCACGAGAATTGTTGCTAGGCTAACTGTTTATGTGCTGTCTATCTTCGCCCACATCACTACTAGAGTAGAGTCAATCATTTTTTGAAATAAGAGCAATGATATTGTTCTTTTTTTTTGCAACCGAATCATAAGCCAGACTCATTTTTAAATCCGTTGGATGCTACAACAAACTTATTTTTTTATTTTGTAAACGTTGTTCAAAACATTTTTATTTTAAGCAGGTTTCCCGACCCTTCTCTCAAATATTTTTAATATCCCCAGAGAGGATCCTATTTTTTCTTTCAATCTAAATCAGCTTACCGCCAGTACCTTTAAATTCAACGATAAATTACAATCCCCTTTTCAAAACATTTTTTAATAATTTGTGCTCATAATATTGAGGATGAATAACCAATTATTAATTAAGTCTTAATAAAATTTTCCTATATTCCGAGAATTCATTAAGTTGCGGTAACTCTCCTGTAATTAAATAGAGTAATTACAATGATCAGTTGTATTTTTTCCGCCGCCTATCCCCGGCGCGGCATCGCATGGCCGCAGCCGTAGCCAACGCCAGTCGCATATTAAAACACGGGGTCATTGTTGCCGGCAACTCGGCGTGTATACTAACCAGAATACATCCTGTGGACAGGAAAACAATCTTTTGTTTCTAAAAGGATGTTTGTTCGGGGGTTGATAACAGATATAACACAAGGAAGGAAACTTGGATTTAGTACTCTTTTGTTTGTGTGCATAGACTATATAAACGTTTCATATTTATTTTGACAGACCGACTAATCTGTCAACGAACATGGCGGGCAGGTTAACCGAAGAGCTGATTCCCATTTGTTTAGACAATAGTTTGACAATAATAATGTTTAGATTTTAGGTAAAACGGTATTTCAGCAGCCAAGTGGTCAAATCATGAGATGTATTTAGTAATAATGACATTTAATTGAGAAACATAATGTATTGCTCTTCTAGTCTTTGGTTAGGTATGTGCGTTATTATAAAACCTACATATTCTGACAATAGACCTAGTATAATAATAACATGAGGATAACGGCCTATTGTTTGAGTCCTGTGACAGAACGATCCAGAAACGTCATTATAATGAAGTATATTGTTTTGTTATAACAATTCGTCTGATATTACTGATTGACATCGGTCAGTTCAACGTGTTTAGTGAACGAGGAAAAGGTTAACGACCTCTTTGTTTTGGTAGTTACCTATTGATTTTAAACATGGTATAAAAGGCTTACTATAAATTATATGTTATTTTGAAGTGTAGAAAACTAGTTTGTGTTTCACACGGATATTTATAATCTTAGACAGATAAAATCTTAAATGACATAAGAGCCGATCAACTTTGAATGCGCTATTATGTGCATGTGATATTGTGATGCCTATCTATCTATATCTAATCAAATGTAGTAGGAGTTGCCGTTCAGCAAATGTTGGCTTGTTTGTTCAATGCAAATGATCCGCGCCATATTTGAGCATTAAGTAGGTAGCTATGAGTATTTGTTTGTCTAGCGTGTTTGCAGGCCGCCATGGCAGGCCCCCAGGGCACGGGGCATGGCGTAGTGCACCATTCATCGCGAACAAAGCAATGATCTGCTAATCAACGCTACGAGGGTAATCACACTTTTAATTAACACTACATAAGCTCCATGAAAGGAAAACCATTTGTATTTTAATCTTCAAACATTAAAATTCAGTTTTTGTAATAAAGTAATTAAAATTTCTGTAAATTGTAATTACTTTCTAGTTTAATAATGTTAATTGCCGGTGAGATGGCGAAGCGTTGTGGGATAAATGTTGATTTCGTCACAATGTCGGTATGTGTGTGCAGTCCGGTTTTACCTGTGTATTGATAAATACGAAACCAGCGAAACATGTTGGAGGGAACGTGATAATACCTCGCACTCCGCCAGGTAACGCCGGAGATAGTTATAAATGCTTTTACAAGAACCACGAATCCAGTTTTGTGTATAAACTTCATACCCAAAATGTGCAGAAACTACCTTGCGTATGACGAAGATACATACATATATTAAATGTAGGGATTTAACTTAAGTATTTAACGAAACCAGTCTAATAAAATTATTTATTTTTAATCCATTTATTTTATTAAACCTTATTCAAGACTATTGAAGCGTGCATGGAAATACAGATGAGCAACTTAAAAGGTAACAGTGACTCAGACATCTATTTCGGATCATTCTACTCATGAAAATGTAATAAATTGAACACAACCACAGAAATAAAAACTTTTATACCGAAGTATTCAATACTTATTCGTTCTCCAAACAAGAGGAAAAGTGAAGGGTTATTCTCCAGATAAAACAACTTTTTCTACGTGTTGAAAAACTTTGTTGGAACATGTTAACGAATTTCCAAAGGAGATCCTTTGGGGATTGCCTTACGGGATATTTTCGACAGCCAAACAATATGTTGTCTGGAAACAATAAACTGTCGTGTCGTTACAGTTAATATGTACAGCAACAAACAATCTTGTTTACAATAACGTCGGTCCAATTACTGTTTCGTGAAGGACTGATTTTATATGTCAATGACAGTTGGTTCCATATTTGTGATCCTAAAAAGTTTTATTACTAAGTTGAATAAATGAGAAAAGTAAGTAAAAGTTTAGACATGTTTCGAAAGGCTTCAGAAAAAGTTCACAAATTGCGGGAAATTGGAAAACTTTTAGTCACAATATCAAAATCTATAGGATTAATTTCGGAAGAAAATGTGATGAGACATTAATGCTACGAAGTAATTATTTAGTAGCTGTATGTAATGAACCCGAGAGATCAGTATTAGATTAGGAGATCAGTATTAGATTAGGAGATCAGTATTAGAGATACAGAAAACTAGATTAGGAATAAAAGAAAATACTAATAAATGAGTTTATTAAACTTAGCAACCTACGAATGGACGTAAAAGGAAACATGTTAAGCTATCAAATTAACTAAAAGACACTTCTGGGCAAAATTAATAATTCACGACACTGCACTGTTATGAAATTAATACACACTTATGCAAAAGTTATAATTTCTATCGGATTATAGAAGATTTGATCATTTTGTGCCCTGATGTCGTTTACAAAATGCCTAAAATGTTTTCCTTCGCATCAACGTTATGATACTACTCAAGCTACGTCTGCACCCATTGCAATATTATCAATTGGCCTCAATAAAGCCCCGTTTATCCATGGCTGACAGGTTTTCCAAGGTTGGAACTGTTGGCGGCAGATAAGAAGGACATGTGCTAAAGGAAGCGAGCAAATTAACAATTAATTATTTATATAGGTTGTCGGTATTGTAAATGTTTATAGTTTTATGTCCGCTGGGATATTCTCAAGTAGCCTGTGAAAATTGTTTGATTTACTCTTCAAGTACACCAGTTTCCCTATCCCACGGCAAAAACCTTCTAGTCTAGAAAATGACGTCGCTACTCTTAGCTTATTTCAGTTTCCCATTGAAATAGGTGTTAACCAGGTGCTTGGCTTTAATTTACAGACCCGACAGAAGTTATGTCAAACATCCTCTCACACTAAGTATTTGCCACTTTGGTGCTGTAGGTATATCATAATTTTACCCGGTATCCATAATTCCACCCCAAAGCAATTAGCGAGGGTGTTTCTACGCCAAATTAACCACAACCCCCTAAAACTCTCTGAAACTAAATACCCAAGGGTTGATTTACTGTCATAAGTTTCATAACTTGGATAATAAATGAAGGTAAGTATTCCACAAGTTATAGGATTTCTATTTGTAGTAAGTATGTCATGCTGGGTATGAAATAGTATGAATTGCTTTGAGGCCAATCTAAGCCAAGTCTAGTTATGTATTTGGTTTGCGGTCGTGTGTGCTGGCTGGGTTAATAAATAAGTCTCGCACATATCTCGTTACACTGTTAATACCGCACGCGTCTTGCTCCGCTAACCAGAGCATGATGCTAATTATCATCATGATAAAAAACAGATACACTACATTTTTGAGAATCATCTGAGCCTAGACCATAGATTACTTTTGACTGCAAATTATATTAGCAAAAAAAAAAGTTACATTGAACTTAAAAAATTAATAATTCTGTTCCTTGCCAAGCATAAAATATTAATTAAAATGTGAGTCAGTGTAAAGAAGGCATAAAATAGCCTTACGGAATTCGGCTCTATGTTAATTAATTTTAATTAAAATCAGTTTCAACGCTAAAAGGATCATTTAGAAAATAAATAAAAATTAATACTTCGTCAGCACGCAAGATTCCTGAAATTCAAATATATTTTTTCCTTTGTGACTGTCCCTACAGATTACTCACAAGCCCGAAAACCGAAGGTGAGGTCACTAGTCACGCCACATTTAAGCCCAATAATGATAATACAGTACAGTATGCGTCATAATTGATTCATGCTTCTTAACTGCCTTAACCATTTAGATATACATTTCTCTTACGTATCGAGAAAGGATGTGACTCATGTGAATGTCTAACGACAGCGACCACAGAAAAAAAACAATGGGCTTTAAAGATATCACCATGCTATGCTAGCCAGTAGTTACAACAATGGCGGCCGCGTACAATCCAAATCAAACATGTCCGACCATCTGTCTCGTCGAAATGAAATCAACGTCTATTGTAACTTTAGATTAAGTCAGCTTAACGGTGCGTGGCGTGTCGTGGTGCCTTTCCAAAACCTTATAAGGTGTAGAACCTGCAAGAACGAGTACGTTAAACAGCTCGAATCATTCTTGGCGCCATAAAAAACACGACGCATGCGCGCCATATGGTCACAGTTTTTAAAATGTCAGCCGAAATGTTTACTTGTAATCACCCTTAAAAGTACAAAAAAATAAGATGTGTCATTGAGATAGCATAAGTATAAAAATTATTATTGCTTCAACGTTCTGTTTCCCATGGCAATTAATAGAAATATGGTATTTTATACCTGTTATAAAAATGCTTCGCTTCGAGTTACAATAGCGTCCATTTTGAAATCATTTAATTGTTACATTCAGTTGTTTGCATGGTGATGAATTCCTATTGAAGGGTTATGCAAAAATAAGTGTCGATTGAGTAACAGCAGCGTTTTCGCCAACATTTGGGGGAATCAATACTGCCTTAATGGCAGCGTCTGCCGTATTTTGGTGGGGGAGCGTACAGTGAACCGAGTGAGTCATGCGATGCACGTCTGCCGAGCCGACACCGTAGAAAGTTTTTAACTTATTAAAATTTCACCGTAAGCAGATCGCCGGCCTCGACTCGTACCGTTTTGCCGATCTACAACTGCTACTTAGTATTATTGCAACTGACTCAGGTAGTGCTGATTACTACGAAATTTAGCGGATTAGATGGAAATTCTGCGGAAGGCTATTAACATAATTATGAACAGCAGCCGTAAAAAGAAATAGCTTCGATAAGACGAGGTCTGAGGCAACTGTAATGGAAATCGTATACCCGACAGTAGTAGCAGTAATACTCGTAAGTCGTAATACAAGATACATCCTCGAGGCAATCTCCCGAGTAATTCTCGATAGAAACTTATGCTTCTTGTTCCCTTTTTACTTGTAAAGGATGTTCCGTCGAGACTGGAATTACTAATTACTTATAACAACTTCCACACGAGAATATCAACGAGGAAACGCATTTAGATTCCAAACTTGATTAGATGTAAATCTGTAATGTAATGGTCATATACTTTGACAATACACAGGATAAGATAAAGTGAAATACAAAGTGATTTATTTTAAATTATCCGGTAAACAATAATTCGTTATTGGACGCATTTAATGGACTCTACGCTTCGACGGGAAGTTGCGAAAAAGAGGAAATGTATACGACTATAAAACTCCTTAGTATTGCTCAATTTTAAAAATATTTTATACGTGCACACAGCACATGCACTACTTATTCTATTGAAGAAAGCGTAGGTGTCGCAACCACAGAATACTAGACTAGCAGATAGTAAGATAGATCGGTTTTAAAACTGCATTTATCCCCGATGTACAATCATTGTCGTGATGATTAAGATACTGTAAATGACAAATGCGGTTTTTATCTCCTCTCTTATGGTAAATGGCGTCTCTGATCAGCCTTGTGCTAATATAACAAATATTCTTGATCAAGTCGTGATGCACCGTGAATAGCGAGTAACCTAGCGCGGCCATACATGGTGCTCTCGTCACTTTCCACATAAGGTCGCCATCTATATGGGAACCAGGTCGACTGAATTCTTTGATTAGATACGTTGGATTAGACGCCGTTTTGATAAATGTTGCCATCGGTTTAGATTTAATTTAGCAAAACTACGCTGGAATGAATAAAATAGTCACTTACTAATTTCGTTAAACATTCCAAACCTGTTAATGAATTAAATACCCGCAAAATCAAATTTAAGTATTTTAAACGTCATATTTTACTTTACAATATTACATAGCTCGCGTTTCGGCTTCTTAAATTCCCCAGCATCGCATAAAGCTTACACGGTAAACGCAGACATGACAAAATCAATATAGCTGTCTGCGTTCCCGTCTGCAAGTTTCCTTCCTCTTACCACTTTAAATGGAACTTATTTTATTTGTCAGTGCAGAGCAAACGAACTCAGACTTATTCAAGTCGTTTTATTTGCTACTCTTCGCCGACTCCAAAATGTATATTGGTATCAAATTTCAGTCTGGCCAATGTCAGATGCCAGTTTACCGTGAAAAAAACTACATCACACAAATGTAGTTTTGTTTGATGTGGACTTGGTTCGTGTAAATATTGACAAGTTAAATGTTTGGAATAATGACATAAGAATAGATTTATTACAATGTCCTCAACAGAAAGATTCTCACTGCTTTATATCGATATATCAGATTTACGATAAATCGATTGATTTAAATTCGAAATAAGGCCCTCCAAACAAACTCAAATGAGGAGTGGCACATTGAATATTACTCCAAAATTTGTTGCCTCCGGCGTCCGCAACCCCAAACATGGGAAATAGCTAAATTGTACCCGAGAGATACTCAACCACTTTGGAGAATCGCTTCGTGAATCCTTAAACAAGTTGACCCTAGGAAATAGTTTAAGGTTGCATGATTCACAGACCGACTGGTTCCGAACTATGCCGGACAGAGTTAGCGAGTATAGGCCCACATCGCTCAATCAGGTGCCCGGAAATTGAGCTTGTGGAATCGAATTGAGAAGGGAACGAATTGAAAAGGGCTCCTTAGTTACTTGAAAAGGAAAAAAATCTTTCGGAATTGTGTTTTGGAATTGTCGGAAGAGGAACTCTTAGACCCAAAAAAAGAACTTGTACAGAGTTTAAGCATTAGACTAGGTACATTTTATGAGCTCCAAATCCTACTACTATTATAAAGGCGAAAGTTTGTAAGTATGGATGTATGGATGTTGTTTGTCACGTAAAAACTACTGAATGGATTTGAATGAAATTTTACCACAATATAGCTTATACATCAGAATAACACATAGGCTACAATTTTTGAGGTTTCTAATGTGAGGTCGTAAAAAACATATTTTTTGCGCTTACATTGCAAACGCTGACTGAATCCTACAAGATAGATAGAAGGCAGATAGATAGATAGAAGGCAGGTATAAATTATAACTTATATCTTCTAACCACGCGGACGAAGTCGCGGGCTCAGCTAGTTTTAAATAGTTAGGAGTTTTTATGTAACATCACTAATGTGTTTGCTCGCACTTGTGTCAACACAATTTTTGCCGAATACACTAACTTTCTGTTTCGGCGAGAGCAACTGTAGCCATGTCACGTCACCTAGCTGGATGATTGATGATGGATTTACGTTCCCCAATATAATGTTAGTTACGACTGCCATTTTACGAAGTTACGTTCAAACAATACTTGACTTAATCCTCTATAGTATGTTGATATTAGGAAATATCGCGTATGTTGATATGGTACGGTAGGTCTAAATGGGTTAAAGGAACAATATTACGACTATACATAATACATGTAGGTATATTTATTTAGTGTTAAATTAAAATCCCGAGGGTTAAGGTGTAGTTCCGCTTTAACAGTTATTTAATAAACAGCTGACAGTTCCCAAACCACTCCTATTAATAGTTAGCACCAAAACACTTGATAAGTCAATGTTAACCTACTGTTATCAGCTCCCATGCATCCTATCAGGTCGATCCTTTAAATGTCAATATTCAGTTATCACGTCCAGAATATTCTGTAGCTAAGTATACATTTTGATAGTATATCAATATAATTAATGTAAGTCTTGATAAACAAACAAAGTGCAACAGCAAACATGATTAATAGCTCGTTAAGTTTATGTAAAACAAGTACGAGTACCTTCAACTTGTAGTGAGTGACGCCCTTAGCGTGGTGAAAGGGTGACGTTAAAATTTTAATGAAAATTACTTTTATGATGAGGACGAGGTGCGCCGGGATAAGCCACTTCATTACCCGGTGCTCGACTTGGATGAGGTTATTACAGTATTTTAAACATTCGAAACTTGTGTAACTCCCCTAACTTTTACAGCAAAGCCCTTGACAAGTTGCGAAATTGGGAACGTCAGAAAATAGCTCATTGTTCCATCTGTTTCAAGTGATGTTGTATTGTTCTAAAACGAAGTCTAAGCGTTCGATTTGCTCGCACAGTCGTACTCACCAAACAATTTAATTATCATTCAACAAGGAGCTATTATGCCGTAAGCTTTTCCACTATGAGGAGGCCAAAAACAAACTCCTCCAGTTACGTTTCAAACATTTCTTTAGACTAAACACGCTAGTTAGGTAATCTAGGAAATGCTTGTTCTAGTATTCCAGCCAAAACGTCATGTTTTGCGAAAACAAATCCATCTTTCCGTAAATACCCTTCCAATAGTGCGTCAGTTGCTGGCAACACCGGCAAATGTGTCGAGGATGGTAAAAGTAAACATTTTACGATACACCGCAACCATAAAACGGTAAATTGATGTACTCGAGCTCGTCAGACCACCCTTTAAAGGGTAAATGTTCAAAGGCTGCGTGATCAACCGTATGGAGGGGTGATATCTAGTTCCCTATGTGACCCCTGATGTGATGTTTAGTTTTTGAAGCGGAAAATAAAATGTTTGCAAACCCTGCAGAGTAAACGTGTGTTAAGTAAGTTATAACTTTGGCAACATTTTGGTAGAAGTTTCGGTGCGGTATCGAAAATAAAATAGTCAAAATGAAATAATGTATGGATGAAGACGCTTGAAAAACGTAGCACGTAGTCCGGGTACCAAACTCCGACCTTCAAGCCAATTAAATGACAAATCAGGATAAAATATCTTGCGACGACGCGTAGTAGCGTGATGTATGACCGGTTGCCATTTATTTTGCGACTCTATTTACAGAAGGGGACAACTTTATTACGTAACTATAAAGCAGGTCGCATTTAATTGACCGCCTCATTTCGAAAGAGAAGATTATTTAATATCACCAAGAAGATAATTTAAGGAGTTTATATACCAATCTGACATATAATTATGAAGAGGACCAGCTGGGGTGCGCCCTGGCGGGTTTATAAAGCTTGAAGCGTTGTTGGGGGTCTAAGCAACTCGATATTAGATTATTAAGGGTCATATTAGCAATTTATAAGGGCTCTACTTCAAATAAGGGTCGGTTCGTTCGGTTCGTTACGAATGTATTCGCAATTTCATCCTGAAAATTGCTTGCCAATGTTTCGAGATATAGATATGTACCTATTTATGTAAGTACCTACTTATATTTAAAGTCTCATAATTCTTGCATTTTCGTCATACCTATTCATTATTGATGACTTGAGGTATTTCCGTTTTGGCAACATTGTATTAATTAAGACTATTAAAATGCGACGCATGTAGGATGTGACCTAAACAGAAATATATCTATGATTAACGAAAGTTAGGTAGCATTTATTACATTTCGAAAATCTGTTTTTGTATTTTCCAAATAAAAATGTAACAACAGAAATATAAATGTTTGTGAAGAATGTAAAATGCAAACATTGACGCTTTTTAACTCCTGTTCAGTAAACAAGACACATCGTTGGCGTAAAAATACTAAGATATCGCTACTCCACAGGTCTTTGACCTAAATGTATTCTGAATTCCTGGAAACAGTCAGTCTAGTGCGGAATGAGCTGAACGGTATATTTTCCATTTTCCTGTGCATTAGTACTATCAAGCGTGCATGCGCTGATAACACAGATTATAAGATCGACTACCGCACAATTGCACACCCACATTGTTTAATTAATTCATCCAATTTTGCTAACTTTGTGACGACTTTAAATTATTGATTTTATATGAGTAACGGTTACAATTAATTAAAGTAAATACGAATCAAAGCAGGCAAAAGTTATTGTTTAATCTGTAAAGGTAAAACTGTGAATTATTTACAACAAGTGCATAAGGAATGCATGTTGTTAACTTTAAATAAATAAAAATATCCGTCTGCATACTAAATTGCAAACATGTACCTTGCAAAGTCTGCAATCATCGGCAGTAATATTCCCGCCAACGGAGTTCGTTGCTCTAAATTATATTTGTGCATCACAGAGAAAGCAGCTATATTCTAACACTGGCTGGAACGATTTAATTCCATTGTACAGCTGTTTCTAAATTTAAATTCTTCAATCAATCAAAATGGCGACTTGTTTATTTGACTTTGTTACTTATTGTTGCGTAACTTTGTCTGTGTGAGACGAGAATACAGTAGTTATGAGTTAATTTAATAAAACTACACGTCCTATAAAAGTAACGTGGGTTTAATCTCTATGATTCAAATTATCGTGAAATGCTCAGTCTGCCCATATACTCGCTTGATTCATTCACTTTAAACGCGATAAGGCGTCGTACGATCTGATTATTATCAATTCTTACAAATATTGATTTAAATACCTTTTTATAGTTAGCTGTAACAGCACTTTAAAAGATCAAACAATTTGCAGTCACGGGCAGTAACAAAAAAACGGTTTTTGCATTTGTGTCAACTGCTACATCGTGACTTCAATAATTTACCGTGCCTAACTTAAGCAGCATTTTATCCTATTTTTGCTTTTATGTAAAGAAAAGTAATAAATTTTGAGAAGAACAAATAAGGCCTGTTTTAATACAAGTAACTGTTTCTATTTGCTCTGAAAAACTAAATGAACACGTGTACCAAAAGCAAAGTAAAAGCTTTACCAACGTAAGCCTAAACATCAAATATTGCTGTGTAACATGATACTTCAAAAAACTTTTAAGTTACCCGGAATGTGCACCTTGCGCGAATCTCGGAAACCTGATTCCAACAAAGTTATCACAAATACTAAAAACATCGCACAAACGTGTAATGCTGGGACTAAACTCAGTTAGTGGTTTGCTTTTAATTTATCGGCAAAGGTATCTGTCAAACGGCTTTGGAATCATTGGAATAGTGCATAAGACAACATTCTTGCTAACGGTTTGTAAGAAATATTGCCCCGTCAGTTTTGTAGCATCAATCTTAAGTCACAAGTCCCGTTTAGACCGAGATTCAATAAATTCTAAACCTATCTAATTCCAGTATAATGCTGGCATATGGACCTGTATAGACAAATTGATAAATCAATACTAGATTTTGAACTATCATGTTGCTTAATGACTTGAAGTTGCAATATCATAGTTTAAAGTCAGAATAAAACAAATTTTTTAATCATCAACGTTGCCTAAAATGTTGAACAGATCGATTTAATATCTGACATATTCTGGCAAATATCCGTCTGGAATTCTATTATGCTTTATAAAGGGTTCCATTCTAATGATAAATCTTGCTCTTAAAGTATCTAAGTAAGCAATTAAATTAACTAAGTATCCACATAGTAACATTTCCTTTACGTCGCCGGACAATCGATGTAGCCATTGTCTTTGGCGACATTGTCAAGCGTCGTGACTCATAGCAAAGTGGATCCTTTAACCAGTTGTTGGTTTCGTTGTAAGTGTGTATGCCAAGGTGTTCCACGTTGTGCGCAGATAATAAACTGGAACCTGTCCTGCGGTAGTACTACGGCACTACGAGTTACGCAGGTCCCTAGGGCCGTCAATGTTACTAACTTATCGCGCCGACCGAAACCTTACTCTACATAAATACGTAGGCAGTAGGTACTTTCCCCAAATGTCTTATTCAAGGATTATTGCAAAGGTCACCTTTGCCATTTCCAGCTAATCTAATAAATTTAAGACTATATTTAGAATAATGGCAAAATTCCCGTTTCATGACATTTAAATTTATTATTAGCGCTCTCCTTAACCAAAGATAAAATTAAACATGTTTCACATAGAAGGTGTGCATTAGACAGAAATACATCATGAAAACAAGATGCTATTTCAAGATCGTTCCATAAATATCGAGTACGACGTTGCCATCTGTTTAAGCACATATTTGTAGCGGTTCCTGTGACTTCCGCGACAATCTTAGTAATCAGAATCGACTAACGATCGATTAACTATACGCCATCTTGGATTGGAATTCGCATCTGTCAATTGGAGTCTCGACATCAATTCTAACCGTTTCACTGCACTTGTGAGCGCGAAGCATGCAGTAAGTGGAGCTTTCCATTTTCATTGACGTCCTCATTAATTAAACCTGCAAAAGCTCACTTCACGTTAATTACTCAGATGTGCGCAGCTTTCAATCATTAGGAAAGCGTATAGATACGAAACAAATGCATGAATATTTAACATAGAGCAGAGAGCTAGAAAGATAGTTCTAAAAGTAATTGATAGAAACTTTGATTCAACTCAAGTGGTTTGTAACTTGTTGGACTTCGAAAAACAGTCTTGGATTGACTTTTTATATCAACTCATAAATAAACTGAGATAAACTGTCAACATAAATAAAAAGTCGAAACTAATTTAATGTGCCGTTATATGTCTGGCATTAAATTGATTAAGTATTTTATTTTTTCGGCAGTATAATAGGCATGTCACCCTCATGGAGCGTGGGCAAGGGCGTATGGCTGCGCCCCCACGGCTCGAGCAAGGGCACATACTATTTATCTGATGCCAAATTTGAATACAGCCGACGTCTCGTAACTCAATAACACTTAATGGAGCTGGTAACATGAATGACAAAAAGGAATGAATTAGTAGTCATTTGGCAGACAACAGTCTTCAATAAACCATTGTATTAATTATCCTTGCAATCGATTTGATTATTCATTCAACTATCTTAACATTCTTGTTACTTCCTAATAAAAGATGCATGCGAAACATTAAATCCGACAGTAACTTTAAGTTGAACTAATTAATTATCAAAATGTTGCCAAATAAAATTTAAACTGACTAAAATTCTAATGAGGTGTGATTTACCGGCGCGATGTCATCGACCTCGTCTAAGCTAGAGCTAAGTTTTAATAATATCAAAGATACGTCACAAATTTTATGGAGCGTCAAGCAGGCCAGCAGCATCGGCAATTAAGAGATTTTCAAGTGTAAGCATCACGGATGGGTGAGAAACACCGCGCACTGTCTGTGCGCCAGATTTTTTACACGATCTAAATCTTTCGGTATGCACCACACTAAATTAAAACCTCTCATAAATGATAATTAGATACTTAACTAATAAAAAACTGTAATAACTATTATTTGAGCTAAACAATGTTATTATTAAAATGCGTATAAATGGAATACATTAAGTAAATTATTCAGCCTCTCGACTGTACAAAAACAGCGTTATTTTATAACATTGCTGTGGCGAGCGTTTGCGGAACGTTGGGATGCGGTTCCCCTCTCCCTTTATTGATCTATACGCCGACATAGGGTACCTAGGGCTCAATAATATATGCGACTGAGGGGGACGGAATGGTTGCCACCCTCACTAACAAAATTTGGGAGATACTTTTCCCTTTGTAGACCGATTCAGTACCTACAGAAAATATTTTTGAGGCTGTAGTCGTAAAATCTGGTCGCCGCTTTAACTCTTTCCCTTATTCCTATCGTCATTTAATAGTCACAAACAGACGTAAAATCGTTAAGGTGGTAATCTCATCTCATTTGCTCCGTTATTAACATGGTGATAACAAAGGCTCAGCTCAGACAGGCGACCCTTGTCTTCCCATCGCTGTCTGGAACAATATCGAGCACTAATTCCATTAATTCCCTGCAGACAACCCTAACAGTTAGGTATTAGGGGTGCGACGCGTTGTTTGGTCTCCCGAGCAATCGATTTGTATTCGGGAAGTTATTTCGCCTCTTTCTCGCAAACAAGTCTGCGTATATCGTTCTCTCTCTCCCACGAGCCAGTGTCCTGTCTGGACAGATTTCATTACCAACCAACGCACTTGCATCGTGTTGTATACAGGGCTTATATACCATCGATCGAGGAAACGTGTTCAACTCAATATACGCTAGTGGCTGCTGTGAGGATATTTAGCCCATGATTCATATTTTGATGGAAATAAATGCTTCATTACCTATATTTGAACAACAGGAAACTTACTGTTATATTCTAAGCATTATAAATTTAAAGAAATATTAAATATATTGCCGGGTTTAAAACTCAGGATCAGATAATAATGTTACAGTCAAGTTACTGTAAATATCGTACTAGGATGACATAAGTAATACATTGTCGTGTGTATTTGTAGCGTGTGTACTAATTATAGATTTCGTCAATGATTGCCGTTCAATACTCTATGATGCGTGAAAGCGGCGAAAGTCCCCGCGTTCACACGAACCGGTTAACTCTTTTGTAATTATCCATCGTGGTTTATGACTACCGCGCATTCGTAACATGAAGGAAAACTGTGGAAATTACTATTGAACACAACAAGATACGTTTTTCTTCCTAAAAAAATAACAACATGGCGGCATATCACGCTAATGACTTTACAGAAAGGAGGTAATTTAATTAAAGTTATCAATGAAAGTTCAACAAATACTAAGTTTAATTCAAGTTAAGATACTTATCTAAGTAAGTATTAT
>NC_039490.1:1274425-1478104 GCF_003590095.1 Trichoplusia ni | reverse complement strand
GCTTAGGTACCGCGGTTTATAGATCTTGTTAGCTGTATTACTATAGAAGTGTAATCTTAGTTAAGTAAATTTTTAGATTTTATCTTAGGTACTACTAATATAGTAGATTTTTTGTTGATACTTGGTCATTTTTGCACATTGTATTCTAGTCTAGTAAAATTTTGTACTTTTTCTTTTTGTTAACCATAATATTCCTTTGTCTAGGTGAGCCAATATGCAGATTTTCGTAAAGACCCTAACGGGCAAGACCATCACCCTTGAGGTCGAGCCCTCGGATACCATCGAGAATGTGAAGGCTAAGATCCAGGACAAGGAGGGAATCCCCCCAGACCAGCAAAGGTGAGATCAAGACATAAACCTTGTTGTTACTTAAATAAACACGTAACTGGCACATCATTATGATCTGAACATATTTCTTTGTACCCCTTAGTTTGAGGATTTATCCAGCTTTAGGGACAGGTATACTTGGCGCCTAGTTTGTATGAAAAAGCAATTATATTTCTCTTTCGGTTCTCTTTTAGCCCTTGTCTGAATTTATGTACAGGTAATGCACTTATAAAAGGAGGTTGATATCTTCGGAATGCAATATAATTCGCGCGCGATCGCCTTACTGGGGTCAAGGGTCTAATTATAACAACATTCCAGTCCGGCCAGATTCATTTGATAATTAACTGATAAGATGACAAAGGAATAAGATCTCATTCATGCCAGGAATTTACAAAAAGAAAATAGCTCATGAAGTAGTTTTGCTTTGTCAAATATACAATAAATAATTCAGTGCGAAATTTTTTGATGAATATCATGGTTCTTCTCGAATTTTGAACAGTATTTAGAAACAACACTTTAAACAAAAAAGTTCTAATCAGGAATTTATTCTTTTTCATACAGATTGATCTTCGCCGGTAAGCAACTGGAAGATGGTCGTACCCTGTCAGACTACAACATCCAAAAGGAATCCACACTTCACTTGGTGCTCCGCCTGCGTGGTGGTGCCAAGAAGCGCAAGAAGAAGAATTACTCCACACCCAAGAAGATCAAGCACAAGAAGAAGAAGGTTCAAGCTCGCTGTCCTTAGGTTCTACAAGGTCAGTTGCACCCACAATGGTGTTTAGGATATTTCCATACAAATTATTTCACAATGTTACGCAAAACTAAACAAACTGATAAGGAATCTTTTATCTTATTGTAATTATTTGTAATGTTGTCTGGAAAGTAGCCACTCTGATTCCTTTTTGTACAGAAAATATATTATTTTCATTTCATTGACAATATTGACATACATCCTGCCTACCATCAGTCGCGTAGATCTTTTTATTTTCGAAGGTTTCTTCAAATTTTAAATCTACACGTACGGACATGTTCTGGACACAAGGAAAACCCGGACTAAAGTTGTCGCTAAATAAAAGAGCGCGTTTCAAAGAAATCTCTCGGGAATGTAATAAAAGCTTTTGAAACTTGAAGAGTAGTCCTCGGACGAGTCGCGACTTGAGAGGGCGTTTGTTTGTTTGTAGTGAGTCAGGGCGAGGTAGAGGCGGGACACGTTCGTGCATGTTGCGAGCTATGCATGATTCATGAGGAATCCGTTGAATGACCCGCATCTTGTCAGATTATGTAATGACCCCCACGGGTAGTGATAATATCTCTTTACGAAATTGCTGGGGACGCGTTTTGTGGATTAAAGCGTTTTAAATTAGGGTCTTCCAGATACAGTAGTAGATCGTTACATTTTTCGTTTGAGGTTCGCAAGAGTTTTGTTGATTGCGTAGTGAGGTGACGTCACGACATGAGTGCCTCGCAAAATTACAACATTCTTTTGCTTTTTTTTTCTATTTCACTTGTATGGCAATCGGCATGTCCTAAATTATTATAAATTATGAAAATAGATACTAATATGACATTTCCATATTCTTCCAGGTTGATGAGAATGGCAAGATCCACCGCCTCCGCCGTGAGTGCACGGGCGAGCAGTGCGGCGGCCGGTGTTCATGGCCGTCATGGAGGACCGCCACTACTGCGGCAAGTGCCACAGCACCATGGTCTTCAAGGACGATGACAAATAGGCCCTAAGACTTAATTATAAGACCAATCGCTCAGACTTGCTGTGTATGATGGATTTATAATATAATAAATCTTGACACAGTGTCCGAGTATTTTGTTGGTTTTATTTTTGCAGGCGATTTTCTTTTTCAGGTGTAAGTATGTCCCTAACCTTAGGCTGTAGCCACTTCCTTTGCACAATATGCTCGTAGTTTTATCATCCTTTTCCCATTACGAATATTTACCTAGAAAAGACTAATAATGCTTGGCAGTAGTTAGCGTAACGATCTATTTCTGTAGGGTGTACCAACACAAGCTGATTAGTTCATTGATTTGGTAAGTAATGTTCCTATGTCGCTAAGCCGTGCTGACTTTGTCAAGGTATGAATACAATATTTATGCGCTTTCCATTTGAACTTTTCTTAATTGAGGAGAATTAAACAATGCAGACATTCAAGGTAAGTGCCTGGTTTACAAAAGGAGTGTTATTTATTAAATATTCCTTTTGTTTATTAAATAATCTTTAAAATATTTGAGGCTTTCATTTATTCCACATGCCTGGCCAAGCCAATCTCATCCTGAGATCTTTGCGGGTTCTTCCCTCGATCTTTGGTATTAGAATTTGAGATTAGGAAAAAAACTAGTGAATTCATTAAAATATTTATTCAATACTGAGAATAGAATTGTCTAACTTACATAATCCATTACACCTAAAATGGAATTACAATTGTGCAATAAATTCACCTTAGTTCTGGCTAGCGCTCAAACCGGCGCATGAACTGAAGAGCGGGCATTCGTTATTGTCGCTCACATCACTACACGAATGATTCGACCGTAAACGATATAAACTCGTGTCATTATTGGTTTACTTCATAAATATAGTGTTAGGGAAATTTATAGGTAGTAGGCAAGTTTTTACTTGAGCTTATTGAACCCACGATAAAAGGGATCTTGCGTTAGCAGGTTACACACAAACAAGGTCCGAAGTTCTACTTTTAGATAACGTCCATTTCCTGTAGCAAAGTACTGTAGTCTGGAGAGCAATTCTTTGGGAGCTTTCTATACCAGACGCAATAATAATACACTAAACTGACACACTATTCTCTAGGTTCACGGAATAGAGCTCAAAATGCAACGTACTTATTGCAGCCAGTATTGAGAAAGATCAAAAACAGTTGCTACACTTGCTACTCATTCACTAAAACTGAACGTAGACAAATGAATGTTTCTCAAGCACTAGTTTAGAGAACTTAGGACATCATGGCAGACATTCTCTATAACAATTGTGAACTCCTGCCCGCTCCTAGACCAACTTCATTCACATTAGAAATGCACAAAGGTATATCTAATAGGAATCTATATATATAATTTGTCCCACCATTCCACCTTATCTATAGGTTCAGATCATTTCACACATCTGGAATGAAGTTTTATTACAACTGCGATGAGTCAATATTGTTCCACAATTCATTTATTCTAAAGGCATTACACGTGTCCCGCTAAAGTATATGCAAATAAAACTTGAGGCATCTTCTGAAATAACGTGGATTCCTTTCAATGATTTACCAATAAATAAAATACATAATTGACATGTTCAATATACAAACATCAATTAAAAATAACGAAAAACATTACATTTTTCAATAAAACTAAAGCACCGAAACGTAACTAGGTGTAGTAAAATATTTTTACAAAAAGAGATCATTACTACAACTGAAAAATTTACATTATTTTCCTTTGTTTTCTAGATGATAACATCGACATACTTACATTTAATACTCTTTGATTCTAAACAACACTGTGATAATTTTCTTTTATATATTTTTAAATTTATTATAGTACATATAATTTATAGATTCGTTTTAAATATAATTAAACTATTACATCTATATCAGACATGTATCAATTATGTGCTAGAAAAGAGAATACAAAACAAAGAAATTGTTTTAAACTTTATTCTTGTAATTTTATTAGGTACACTCTTAAGTGTTTTTATACACATTCATACTTTAAACGGTATATAATTCTAGACCAATGGAGAAAATATTAATTGAATACGCATTAAATCGATACATGTCTAAACGAATTGAAAAATACGCATTTTCTTAGCACTATGCCGCGTATCACGACGTTTGGCGGTAGTCAACTACACAATACCCTTACTTAACAATATATCTAACTCTTCAAATGCAATCATCGAAACCTAATACCGAGTGTGGTTAAGAATTTTTGGTAGAGCTGTCAATATCTTTGATAGACATACATACTAATATGTATTTGGGGAAACCGTGTTTATAAGTTTGTGATAAAACTGATAAATAATTTAAAATTATCGACAAATAAATAAGTGAAGTACATTTAGTAAGTGGTGTTTGCAGGCGCCTATGTGGGCGGCTATTATATTGACGTTTATGTTTAGAAGCAAACCGCCGGTTACGAAGCCTTTACTGGATATATTAATATAAATCTATTATTGCGCCTGCGAATTTTATTAACACTCAACAATGCACAATATTTCCTAGAATATGTACATATTAAATAAATATTTTTATTAATATAATCTGTACATGTTTTAACATTTATGTTGCAAAATGACAAGTTCTCTCAAGTATGTAAGTCCGCGTTAGCCAGCCGTAATAAATATATTTTCATGCAACAATTAAATAGTGTGCACTATTGAATGTACATACATTTAATATAACTGCCATAAGTACTTATTACGTTTTGAACGTTAATCTTAAGCCTCGTATACACTGTACTGGATTTCACACACGAACTAAACTTTAAATTATAATATATAAATTGTGATCATTAAATTTACATAAAACGCATTCATTCCAGACATCTAGTACAGCGACTCGACACCGAGGTGAATAAGGCCCCCCCTACACACACAACTACACCTGGTAGTCAGTAACAGTTATTACTCACACGCACTTATGTTACCCCGACCTTGTGTAACCACCACTGCTTACCTACTTATGACATTATACATAGAAACAAACTACTGACATTTGCCAGATAATTCGGCGAACACATAATCTTTAAAGCATAATTATGAAATATACAACAAAGTCTTATAATTAAAATACAAGGAACCTGGTAAGGGTGATTTTCTCGTTTTGTTGAAAAGAAAAGCAAACATGTGCCTTTAAATATGAACACTTTTCAAAGTTTTGGAACAGATACCTGTAATTATCAAATCATTCAAAAGGAAAGCTGTTCTGATTTAGATAATTAAGTGGTATAAAACAGCCATTCACATCTTAAGTCGTAATATTGCATTTATATTTACAATAATTAATAAGGTACCCGGGGCCTCATTCACCTCCAACACAATAAATCTACATAATTATAATAATTATAATTAATTACATTAGCAAGTAAACTGGAAAGGAGAAGTACAACGCTTGGCGTACATACGTCACGAAGGTAAACAGTATTCACTAGAGGAATAAAATTATTATTTGTATCTACTTTATCACAGTGGGGATCTGTGAGGTTTTCTTACGTGCTGGGGTCATCTCAAATAGGAGGCCATATTTAGTATTCTGTAAAGTTACATCTCTTGTTGAGTTGTTATATACCAAATAAATTCTGAACACACACTGACAGAATTTTAGCATACTATAAACTTTGGACAGAGCTAAGAATTGACTAACAAATAAATAAATAGTTACGGAATACACTCACCAAAAGATATACTTTATGTATAAATCGTTGCTAAGTATTGGACTGTGTGCTTTTACGAACATTAAACCGAAACGGGGTAGGAATTGTCGAGAAAACCTCTAACAGACGAATTAGGATAAAATATATTACATTACCTCGCAGCGTGTGACTGTACATACACAGTGGTTGTATGATCAACATCGGTCATATCATAGCTTAAACGATTACCTTACATAGTTTGAGCAATGTCTAACGAAACGCTGAACATATTTGGAGTCTTATTTCATGGCGGTACAGGTGATCTTTCTCTGCCACTAGTACTGTCATCTTATAAAAATGATTGTTTTTGATATTTAGATGGTTCTGTTGAGTGCAAATCAACTCTTTGCTAGATTATGTAGAACCGAGCACATAGTATTGCATGGAATTGTAGAGTAAATGAATGTTGTAGAGCTGTAGTGTGGGCAGTCCCGCTGTGTATGTGTCACACTCCGCGCGCCGCTCAGAGCTCGTCTCTGTTCTCCGCGTCGCGTTGCGCTTTCTCTAGCGAAGGTTTTATAGTTTCCAGTAATTTCGCTAGTGCTTGCTCAGTCTGGGAACAAAAGTTATAGTTTAGAATATCATAAAGCTAATGTGTCAAGTGTTACGTTCAAAGGAGGATTAGAGCCAGATAAAGGAAAGTGTAATAAAAATTGTAAGTTCTCAAACTATTTTAGTTAAAGGATAGTTAACGTTAATCTAGAGTACGTACCATGAGTAGCAGGCTATCATTACCATTGTTGCAGGATTAAAGACATTTGAGAAATAGTTTACTTCAAATGAATTGTAAAACAAAATAATATGAGGTAACATTTCAGGTAATAAGTAGGCATCAAGTGTTATTGACGCAAACACAAACCTGCGCGAGGTGTGCGACAGCCCGCTGCAAGGCGTCGCGCCAGGCGAGCAGCTGGCCGCGCTGGCGGTGCGTGTGCTCTCCAGCAGCTTGGACCATCCGACATCTGCGACCCGCTCACTGTGCTCATCCTGCACACGCCGCAGCATATAGCATGACATGGGTTGCGAGGCATTTGGCAGAATGTCAGGAGTTGCAACGGGTTATGGGTATAGAATACAGTCTATAGTAATTTATCATTTACTGGATGCATATGAGTGCTGTCGTAGATAGTTTTCCACTAGAGACTAAAATATCCATAATGGTAATTTATAAGATTGAATATCATTCAAATGAAATCAATGTAGCAATGTATTAAAATAAAACGTGAAATTAACATATTCAAATATCACCCAAAAACAACAAATAACTAAATATTAAGTACTAATAAAAAAATGTTTTTTCTTTTGTTAATTATTCTGAATGCAACTGTAAACTGATATTTACATTCACACAAAACAAGCAAACAACACCATTCGTACCTGTTCTGTAAATCATCTAGATCGAAGGCGTAGGGCGTCCTGTCGGCGGTAGAGCTTCCAGTAGAGCAGCGCGTTGACGAGCAGCAGCGCGCCAGCAGCGCCGCCAGCCAGGCCGCGGCGCGCGCCCCCGCGCCCCGCCGCCGCCCCCGCGCCCCCCCGCCCCGGCGCGCGCGGCCGCGCGCGGCCGCCGCCGGCAGCACGCTGGCCGCCGGACTCACCTCCCGCCGCTGACGACGCTGCGGATGTCGCGAGATATCAAAAATGGCTCATGCCTTGCGCAAACATAGACATTTTTGTTGCCAACACTACGGCTTACTATCACCGGGAAATGTAGTGGTGATTGGATTTAGTTCACGCATTCACAGGAAATAAATGATTCCATGCTAGCGAAATCTAATAAATATCATCGGTAGTAACTTGTATTGATTCATTTTCATCGTGCCTTAGTGCCAGTGTAAAACTTTTTTGAATTAGGTTGATGATATTTTAATTTAACAGCAATTAAAGTTAAATATCATCACTCTCTCATTATCAGCCTTCGAGTACGAAGGCTGTAACGAGCATAATATATGAATGAGTACTAACGTATAACGCGGCGATGCCTGCGCGACTTCCTGGCGGCGGCACTGCGCTGTCGGCCTCGCCGTCAGCCGCGACTCCAGCAGCGGCTGAACTCCTCCAGACCCGACATCGTGTTCTTCTCTAGGAATGCTAGTTATGACACATGATTAGCATTAATTAAACTATAGGTATACAAGTTTATAACGACGAAACTATAAGAAATTTACACAGAAAAGACGATTATTGATGGCTATCAGTTTTATAAATATGTGTTAAAATCTAGACACCCAGACTTATAACAATAACTCATGCATATCAAAAGAAAGTTTACATGCGGGATCTAAGACCCACAGCACTTTCACTTAGGTCATCGATATGGTGAACTTTTAGAATACAAATGTACGAACTCTTCCTCTAAGGATGATTACAGGCTTGGATTTAAGATCTTGTGGTAGATATTCCTGTTATTCCCATTGCAGTGTTACCTTTGATCATGGGCCACATGCTCTTCTTTACTTGACGCTCCCGTAGAGCGCGAGCTGGGCCTTGGTCTCGGCCACGCGCTGCAGACAGTAGTGCACCTCGACGCTGAAGTAGTCCGCGTAGGGGATGCCCGCGTTCTCGCTCGTCGAGTCGATGGAGTACAGCATGCCCGGCTTCGAGCACTTGTTCATTACCTGCAGTAAACATCGTGTTTTAGTAAATTTTAAGCAGTAATAATCAATTAGCTTCTTTCTATAGGCTGGAAAAAATACGTACATTATTTTCAGTATTTTATAATAATCGTCGTTACCTGTGTTTCCGTGACCTGCACTTCCTTGGGCCCGATGGGTCCGACGTTAGCCCCAGCGTGTAGCTGATCTGCCGACACTTCAGCCCGCCCTGCGCCTGCCATGGCGCCTGGGGACAAAACAAAACATTCAAAAAGATGTTCATACAAAAAATATCAAAATCAGCTAACACATTAGAGTTGTCATTTCCCATTGATAGTCCGCATGTCCGCTCACCTGTACGTAATCTGTGGTCCCCTCTCGCGGCCAAGAGTCCAAGTTAAACTTGGAGTTGGTGAAGATCATGGTGAACATCTGGTCTATGTTGAAGGGGAACTCCTGGCGGAGGAGAACCTTGCCGTCGTGGGCTGCAGAGCACTTCTCCACGTCACCGCCACTAAGTTACCATCAACATGAGGTTAGGATAATGTACTATGTTATATAGTCTAAGATAAGTCCAATTATTTAGAGGGCAAGAATCTTGCTTACCGATTAACCAAAATTCTTGCTAAAGGTAATAATAACCGGAAAGCAGAGATAGTGACGTAGGTTACTCGTTACTCTACTATGAACATCTCCTCGGGAGAGAAAGCGGATAGTTTCAGACTCATACTAGCTAAACCTTAACTGCCGTGCAAAGTCTCCCGCATTAAGCTGGTGCGCGGGTAATGTATAGCATATAGCAAAACTTTGAACCCCGGCTCTACCGCTGCTACCAGTGTGGCACTTCTTTCCACCTGTCCATAAAACTAGCAATTGAACCCTGGCTCCACCACTGCCGTCACTGCTACCAGTGTGGGCGCTTTTCTCCCCTTGCCTATAGTACAGTTCCTTACTTGTGCGGCTTGTCGGGCTCGCTGTCGCTGGTGTCGGACATGTCTGTGGGCAGCGTGTCGCCCGCCTCCTCCTCGCGGTACTCTGCATCACCCGTTCGTCACTGGAATCGATAAAATATTGTTACAACCACTATCTAATGTACTGATTATAATTCCATAATAACATGGATGATGGGATGGCACATATTGTTATTTGTTGTAGGTATATTCTTTTACCTAGAGATATGGTAAATTAAACAATATACCTTACAATTCCTTTTAATCAGGGTAGGTTACCGGATATATATTGTCGGAGTACACGGAGATTTTTGCAGTTAGATTTAGAGCTGTCTTCTTCACCAGAATGGAATAGATATCCCTTATCAAAACTAGCTGCTAGTTCAAGCCTTTACCAGCCTATAGCCAAAAAAAACGTACTTATCGAGTTACCAGTGAATCCCGCGTAGTCATATCACAAATTTCAATAAACTCTTGTAAATGTTCAGCTCTGCGGCAAACTCTTCATCACAACACTCCATGAGAGCAACCTCCATAGTAATATCCATACCACTGATAACACCACTAAAAACCATGAACATTCTTTCTTATTGTTCAATAAATAATGAGAATTAATACAATATGGAATAAAACTGATGCACTGTCCAACTTCACATAATTTTTCCCGACTGCCGAAAGACAGAAGTATTTGTTTATAGTACAGATGGACCACAATAGTTCCCAGGAATATGTTATTGAGTGGATCTCAATCGTGTGACTTGCTCAAATCCCACACTATTACATTCAAAAAAGATGTATAACTTTGTAACGAATATTCAACATTGATTCGTTAGTCCGGAAGTCACAAATCAGTTCAAAAAATTTCAGACACATTTCTAGTACTAACTGCATGCATAGCTACGAGTCTCATCGGACTAATATAATAATACTGTAAGACAATGGAGAGCGCGTCACGACGGCCGCGCGGCGACTGACCAGTAATCACAACTTATTTACAGACACGCTGACAACTTAAACCATGCATAACTTTGCATTCTTGGGGATTAACTCATTAAGAGTACTATTGTTGATAGGAACACAAACAGGCTGATAAAAACTTAGAATGCACAAACAGTCTACTATCTAAATCCACATTACTTGTTAATGTAGTGATAAAATAAATAAAAATAGTTTTACTAGAATAAATAGTTCAGTCTGTTTTCTTAAAAAAAAAAATTCTAACCTGACTTCTATTCTCACAAGCAAATATCACACGATTGTAGAGCAAGAAACAAGTAAGATTTGTTTTCTTAAATATCGGAGAATAATACAGGTTAACTAATTAAGATTAATTATAACATGTTATGCAATATGCCATTATTAAGTATGAACCTTAAACGCATCAGATTGTTACATACCGAAGGACATTTAGGATACGCGGTCCTGCATAACAATCACTAGTCTTTTAAGGCAGTAGGGCTTATTTGTAAACAATCGTAAAACTGCATACATTTGTAAATGAAGACTATCTTAAGTAGTATTCATAGTGTGTGTGTGTCAAAAAAATCGACCGGTTTCGATGAAATTAGGTATGGAGATGAATTAAGAAATAGAACTGAATGAATAATAAAAAGAAGTAAGAAAATATTGTTTATTTTAAGATACTTATGATGATGCTGATAAAAGATGATAACTGTGTCTTCTTATCTCTTATATTCGGCATGATTGAAGTTGTAAACCATCTAACCATTTATTATTATTTGTGTAAAAAGGTATGGCTTTTTGAAAATTTTAAGTGCAACTCGAAAGGGATTCACGAAATTTCTTTCATATTTCTCTACCAGCCTTAAATGTAAATCACTTTCTTCTACAGCATATCTTTCATACAGTGTAACTAAAAAAATATTTGAAAGAGATTTGTAAATTCAAGAGTTGAGAATTTCCCCAAAATATGTCACGAGTTTGGTAGTTGGTATTAATTAGCTTATCCATTCTCACCACATCACGCATTTCTATCAGGATTCTCATGTGAACATCTTACATTCATACTTTTTTGGGCAAAATTCCAACCCATTAAAGCCACTTTAAGGGAATTTGGGAGTCACAAATGGTACCCGCGTCCTGCTGCCATCGAGACTCAAACTTAGCAAAATTTTTATTATGAGCACTAGACAACCGATAAACATATCGTGCATACATAGTTTGTATATTGTATATGTGGATGATTGTTCCTGTTTCATGCAAAAACCACTGAACGGGTTTACACGGAACTTGGCGCACACATAGTTTATAACCAGGATTAACACACCATTTAAAAACTGGTTTTATGTTCCCGTGGGATCATTTTGAGGAACCGGGCGAGTCCGCGGGCTACGGCTAGTATACTTCTAAATGACCAGGCGCTGAAAACAAACAGCTGAACAGCTGGCCGTGTTGGTGTGTGAGTAGTGTGTGTACTGACCGAGTGGCGGCGAGGCCTCGCGCGCGTGTCCCCGCGCGGGCCGCTCGTCGCGCCCCTCCGCGCCGCCGTGCGCCTCCAGCGAGGACTCCGCCAGCTCCTGCCACACACAACCACTACATTAAAACTACATGCTGCCTTATTTCAAATGATCTGTACAGTTTGTTTGACTGCTTCACCAGCCTAATTGTCAAGAGTATGCAATGTACACTAAGATGCTGCTTGCGAGGTTCAGGCCAAGACTTTTAGACGTTAATGGAACAATTATTAAGGTAAACAGAAAAACTGGGTCTAAGTTTCCCATAACTGTATGTGTCACCATAAAGGTGTGTATATTATACATAGCTGTGATGTAACATTCGGCAGGCAAAAGTCTTTAGTAAAACTTAAGTTTAAATTTAACTATGTTAACTACCACACACACACACACACATATTTGTGTTTGTTTAAGTTTTATCTCTTACTTCTATTTATTTATGTTTATTAATGAGTGGACAATGGACTTATTGAGTATCTACTTATCTATACTAATATATAAAGCTGAAGAGTTTATTTGTTAGAACGCGTTAATCTCACGAACTACTGGTTCAAATTGAAAAATTCTTTTTGGGTTTAATAGACCATTCATTGAGGAAGGTTTTAGGCTATATAACATCACGCCGCAACTAATAGGAGCCAATACACAATGGAAAATGTGGCAAAAACGTGGAAATGTATTCATATTCGAGGGTTTCCGTTCAAAAATTCCTAACTTATATCTTCTAAAGACGCGGACGAAGTCGGGGGCAACAGCAAGTGTATAGATATAACTCATGGAACAGACTCCAGAAAACACAGCTGACGATACCGTAGTATAGGATTTTTATATTGTCTTCATTTTTTCATTCAACTTATGTAGTCCTTTACAAAGGCGCGGTCAACTAAATTTTGGCTGAGGTCTGCTGTTTGCCTATTTTTACATTACTTTGATTTGTACTACTGCACTTGAAATGCAAATCCTTTAGAAACTTACGCTTTTACGCTTGATATGCCTAACTTACTATAAAGTTATTTAAAAAATAATACTACTATCATATCCGATTCCAATAACCAATTTCAATATTTGTAACAGTTGTTTTGGACACGACTTGTGCAAAAATAAATAAAAATAATTTCTTCCACCTAGTGTCACTGCATAGTACCATACCCAGAAGTAAGTAAGTAAATCACACTAAGAAATCACTCCCAACAAAGCCAATATAACAATTATATCAAGAAGAAAACTTTGGAACCTGCTGTTTATCACTAATACTTTAAACAAACACCCTATATAACACTAATCGAACTAGCAAAAACGTAACAATTACCACTCAAATACCATTTACAAATAGGATAGCTAGTTTAATAGCACAAACTCACTTTTTTCTTAAATTTAGGCACTCGCATGGTACGCAGCACGTTGTGACGGGACTACGAAACGTTATCGTGTCAGGTTGATTACCGATTGATTTTACTATTCGTAAAGATATCTTTATCAGCAGGTGTTCGCGATTAACGCGATTTGTTGGCGTTTATCTATGAGTCAACGGTGTGTCTTGGGTTGTACGCAGGTTTGTTTTTGTTGTGAACAGTGCGGTGAGGGGGGGGGGAGGGTTACCCGGGATTGGGCCCAGGGCGACAAGTTTTAGATTTTATGCCTCCCTCGCTATGGCATCTTGGTTTCTCTTTGCATTCAATCAGTTTTTGCACAAAGGTGTCTTCTACCTTGCAGAATTGCAGTCTATAGTCTATAAAATTGTGTGAAAACATGTTGTTACCACCAAGATCGGTAGGACAGGGGATTTGTGACATGTGACATGTTCACCTCATAGTGAAGGATGCCATTGAAATAGTTTATTGCTAAATAGGTTTTTTTTTGTCTTATCCAAAGCTATATTTTGGTTGATTGTTTTTCAAGAACACGTGTTCTAGCCGTGACTAACTTCTAGGGGGCTTACCGAATATTTTTTTTGATGCTATATGATCGGATAAATTTATAATAGATATAAGATAAGTATGTATTGCTGAGTTAGTCTTCCCTGTATTGTTAATTGTTTGTTAGGTGGAGTTACTGATTATATAACTGGTTTTTTTTCCTGTATAAATCTTTATGCTTCGGAAAGTAAATTTGTTTTTGTGTGGCATACTAGCTGGTATCCGCCATGTTGCCGTTTGTAAGTTTTGTGAACCAGTCTTTTGATCGGAATCATTAAATCCCATTAATATTATAAACGGATAGTTTGCATGCATTGAAGTTTGATCCTCTTTCATGCAAAAGCTACTGAACGGATTTAGATGAAAATTGGTATACAGATAGTTAATAGCCTAGATTAACACATAGGATAGATATAGATTTTTATCTCGATTTTATATTCTCCTTAGAGACTTTTTCTTTTGAATACAAGCTTTTATAATAAAATACATAAAGTGTTATAATTACGGGGTCTGTGTCGGGCGGCAGTGGCGGCACGTCGTCGATGGCGTCGCGGCCGTAGCCCTCCTCGTCCGAGTTGAAGCCGAGCTCTTCGCCGTAACTGCTGTGCACCTGCAACAATCATACACACTATTCAACACTTATATCGCACAGGGTCCCTGCAGGACGCATATTTTTCTCCTATCAAGTTCTTTTGCGTTGTACGCCATTAACTACCCCGTTTCAAATTCTTCCATAATTCGATTCCATCCAAAGGTTGTCTGGAAGAGATTGCTTTTTAGCGATAAGACCGCCTTTTGTACTCATCATATTATTTGTATTGACCTAAATTGTTTTTCCTTATGGTGTACAATAAAGAGTATTCTATCTATCTATCTATTTTTTTTTTAAACTAGGCACTAAGGAATTTAATCCTTGTGTCGCGGGGGTTTTACAAACATACAACTCACATGCACAAAGACACCCAGACTCGGAACAAGTATTAGTGGATCACACAAATGCTTGTCCTACGCGGGAATCGATCCCGCGACACGACGCGCACAGTGGGTTTGACGTGGTGACCTCAACCACTCGGCTATCCGTGCAGTCTTGTATGTATATTTGCTTGTCTGTTTTGTATCCTATATGCGCCATAACCGTGAATAAATGGTTTCTGTCTTTCTTCTTTCCGTGTATATCATCGATGAGTCACTAATATCCAAATCCCAAATGAATGGTCGTAGTACTAAGTAATTATCACTCGCTAAAAACGGCTAAGGTAAACATAGTCGGATGACTAGCACACGTGAGAATGTAAAACATTCTCAGGGGTGTGGATAGTCACGTCAGAGGTATACTATAGAGATACTATAGAGGGCCGCTTAAATTCTGTCACAAACATCAACACCATTGAAGGACTCACACAGTTAAAAAAGATAAAGATCAAATAATTTGGAACGAATTTTTCTCTTAACTAAACTAATAACACTTATATTTCTTGTTACCTTTTCACTCATAAACGGCGAGACAGATTTCGGCGCAATTGTGAAGGTAGTTGACACCTAGGATTTTAACAAAATGCCTTTTTATCCGCGGTTATTCCCCGGGGCGTAAGCGAAGATTAAAGATTAGTGCTATCAGAGAAACACTGATACTAATTATTTAAATTTAATCACCAAACTATTGCTTAAACACAGACCAAATGTACGACAGTATGTATTTAATCGTCTGCTCTGTTTAATTAACAGTCTATATTTGACAGTCAACACAACGGGGCTTCAAACAAGTCATGCCACCATTAAGCTAATTGGTTAATCAATTAATTATAGACGTCATCTATTCTAGTTTATTAAATACTTATTGAAATACCCACGGGACAGTAATATGCGAGTAAAACCACGAAGACTGAATCGATATAGTCAGTTTAGTACTTATAGATGTGACTGACTTACATATTTATGTGATACAAAATAGATACAACCTTGGTTGGTGTTTGGTTCACCGCCGATTTGAATGTAAAGCACCTTACTTGAATTTTATAGTTTTTGATTTGAGATCTCAGTAAATAATGAGAGAATTGAGAGAATAAATGTAAAAAACTGATGAAGTATTTGAAATAAGTAATTAAGTGAAAAAAATGACTATTTAAAAAGACTATTCGAAAAATTATTTACTTTTTTAAACAATATATATCAAACATAAGTAATTATTGTATGTTGTACGTACCCTTATTAAAGTAACAGGTAATCTATACAGTTACAATTTATATATAACTTGGTGGAAATTTCACTTTTAACTACACAGGACAACACACTTTCTGTTAATTAGCATAAAAAAAAATGAAACTTATAACTACTCTTAAATAAGATTTTCTTAATTATTAATTAAGGCCCATTAGGTAAACATCTTGCCACGGAAAAATCAGCCTTAAATACTTCAAAAAATTAACTTTATGAGTCACTGTAATTAATGATAGGTATAACTAATCATCTTCATAATTTATTAAGTGTTATTTGGTGATTCATTATTTATACAGATAACGTTATGTAGAAATAATCACT
The DNA here is from genome assembly GCF_003590095.1 of Trichoplusia ni. Lineage (NCBI taxonomy): Eukaryota > Metazoa > Arthropoda > Insecta > Lepidoptera > Noctuidae > Trichoplusia > Trichoplusia ni. Next base: position 1,461,887 of record NC_039490.1, on the reverse strand, counting down.
TAAGATAGACACTGGACGGTAGTAGTTAGTAACTACTACAAAAAATTAAAAGAAGTAATATAGACCACAATAAATTAACAAAATATTCACAAAACGCACAATCTTATCAAAAACAATACTTTTTAAATTTACATGTCACGCCACTTTTTGTTTAACTGGTAACAGGCAACTGATAACAGACTTACAGAATAGATAACGGGAATTAGATATTTTAGCGCGGAAATTATATAATTTGATAGTATTCGATCAAGTAAAATGAGAGGAAACGGAGCGGGCATCACTCCAAGCGGCTTGGCGGCGCTCCAAGCGAAGCGTGGAAGTGTAAACATTACAATGTCATCGTGCGGGGGTTGACAAGGGTACGGCGACAAAGTGCGAGAGATAGATAAACAAGTGCCTAGTAAACAGCTGTAGGCGCAGAACCCGAAAATATACACTGGGTTATAGACATAGATAAATATTTACATAAAAAGTTGCGTTATAATTTATAAACGATCGAAACAATAATAAGTTTTTTTTATTTCCCCTCCGTTACCTTACACTCACTAATGATGGTTTACTATCGGCAAAACAGTAATAATTTTATGTAATAACAGTAAAAATATAATGAAAGCACAGATTGATAACGAGACCGTCTTATACGTGAAGCCAAGTCCAATTTTTTTTTGTAATTTCAACTTTTGCAGTCGAATTAAACTATTTATTAAGATAAATAAATTTCACACAGATTGAATGAAACTGTCAACACAATATCGCAGTATATAATGATGTATGATATAAAAGTATAAAGTATGGCAATCATTTTTAAGGCTTACAAATGCTTAAAATACCTAGTAAATAAGTTCCTACCTAATGCTAAGCCCAGTCCACGTGCACACTAATGCTCGCTCGCGTTCACAGTCCGCGGTCCGGAGGAGAGACACACTGCCTCAAATATATTGTAATAAATTCGAATACGTTTGAAATGGTATGGCAACCCCACGCTAGAATAAATTATAATTCGCGCTCGCTTGATAATATTTAGAATAATTATTTTTATATTTTTATTTGTAGAATTTTGACATCTTTTCTTATTAAATATAAGTATTCTTCAGGAATAAAGATAAAAATCTCAATTAATTTGTGATGTAACAGTATCTGTAAGACTACTAACAATTTAAGGCGGAAGTTTTTTTTTTATTTAGCCTACTGCTGCACATGGTCCTTTACCAAGGTGCGCCACAACACTCGGTCCTCCGCCTTCAACACCCGCCTAGACGCTTGTTGACTAAGATTAAGCATACGTGTCATTTCATTAAGTATATAGCTGACCTCCTATCCTCTTCAGTTTTCAGTTCCAACATCAGATAAGCTACATGTCATTATATTACATTGTCACACAATACTCATATGCACAATCGGAAACCGAGAGGATGAAACTTAATTTGTATAATTTGACGACAGCCAAAGAGGCAAATTAAACTCAGAAATAAATAGGAAACAGGATACATACGTAAATATAGTCTTGAGTAGTCATATTGGAGACAAACTAGCTAGTATGACACTAAACAGAAATGAACACTGAAAAGTATTAGCTGGTAACAGTATTAACAAGTGGAATCTATTAAATTCAATTTATGATGATTGTCGTGTAAATAATCTATTGTTCGATGGGTGCGAAAATAATTGAACAAATACAAAGAGGAAAATCATCGGAACTCGGATATTATGTATTGTTTTACCTCCCTACCTTGAAGCTTGACGGTTTAAAACAAATGAAATGACATTAATTTGTAGAGCAAACACCTAATGGGATAAACGGACTCCGAGCATATTTTTAATATATTTTCCTAGTATAAAAATGATCAACTTTCTCTAAAACTAAAACGTTCTAAAAAATGTCTTCTGTAAATAATTTTGAGCTCGAGCGGGTAGTGTCAGACGTTTATTATGTGAACCTGAACCACCACCCCACGTCTCACACTTTTATTCGGTGCGCGGCAATGCATAGCAATTCATCATGCAAGACAGCGACCCCTGACGTTGTTTCGACATTTCTTCCCAGGTAGGGAGGCAGTAGGCAGGTAGCTAAAATACCCCATTTGCAAACATAGCTGATTTCTTATTAAATTATTACCAAGACAAAATGGCCAATGCAAATAACCTAGTAAGTAGGTGATCTATTCCGAATCACGTCTATTGATGTCTATGTATGAGTTTTGCAAACATAAAAACAACAGCCTGACAAAGAACATGTCTTTAGTTTTATTCAGCTCGCATGGTTAGATTTGCGTTAAAATATATTTGAATTATTTTAAATTACTTATCTTTGGTCTTAGTGTTGCCAAAAACGTGTGACGGAGATTTATTTACACAAAAAATATATTTCGCAAGATATTTGTAAATTGTAAAAGTCAGCTTATCAATAATAATAGTTGATTTTAAGCAAAATATTATTTTAAATACCTAAATTGGTAAAGTGACCCATGAAATATCAGGAAAGTTTGGCCTTGACAATTTTTTTTATTACCCATGCAAAAAAGAAACAACCGAGCTTTGCACGTCCAGAGCAATGAAACGAATATAAACCTAATGACGCCACGATGTAGAAAACAAAGTTTAATATTATAACTGGCAACACATTTCCAAGGCGTTAAAGCAAATCTTGTTTTTCACTTTTATCTCGTAAATATTAAACGGGGATCGTTCAACTATGCGCATTATTTAGAATTAATTCCCAATATCTGTGTCGTGGAGCTTTGAATATATTTCAATACACGATGAATAGAGGCGATATTTTTTAAATCTTTGTTCTAAAGTAGGCAGATGAAAATAGATATCATAGTTTAAAATTGTTTTCGTTAACCATTATGTTATTTAAGGGGGTTAAGATTCATGTATTTCATGATCAAAATGGCGAACCTCAAGGGTTATATTTGTTTTATATTTTTGAATGCCTATAGTCCATCACCATTCTTTCTTACCCGATATAATTCTTTTGGACTCTCCATGTTGTACCTAAGGGATGAAAAGAATTTTGCCGGACTCTCTAATTAATCAGCACCAGAGAAAAACACATTTGTATGCTTAAAAGAAAACTTAAAAAACCTAATTTAACGTTAAACACAATATAGGTATTATTATATATCACTATACATTATAGAGAGAACAGCAATAAAAAAAAACTACATTCATTAATAAAATCCGCATTTAAAATTTTTCCATTAAATCCGCATGTACGAACAATAATATATATCAACTCACCCACTGCCAGAACTCCTGGCTGGTCATGGGCTGGTCCATGAGCGCGTTCTGCCAGATGCGGAACAGCATGAGGTATGCCTTGTCGCGCCCCGAGAACGATGTCAGGAAGTTCTTTTCGCCCTCCGTGCACACTAGGATGGCGTTTGGTATTACCTGCACAATGAAGGTTGATTAATTTGTGTTACATATTGTATGAGGTTGTTTCAAGGGTCTTTTCTTTTCACTATAGCCTTAATAGAAACATTAGCTATGGTTGGCAAATTAAAGCGAAGAACTGAGACCAAAACGGAGTAAGTTTCAATAGGATAGAACAAATAGTCAAGACCTCATCAGTGGGAGCCAGTACAACTTCTAGTGACTCGTGACTAGGATTTGAGAATGATTGTCAATTAAGCTTTCTTTATGTAATCTCTTGCGGCTAAAAGACTTGCCCCCCAACAATGCTGTATATCTTCAGTACTATAAAACCCTCGAATAGTTCCTGCTGTACACTGTTAACAATATAAGCATAAGCAGCGTCAACTTCTTGAATATCCTTTACTAGCTATTGCCCGCGACTTCGTCCCCGTGGGTAGAAGATATTTATTTATTTATTTATTGAATAGAATAGAACGGTAAAAACCAATTACACTACTCATATACACATAAAACATAACTTATCAACATCAGTAACTTATATCTAATCGGTACAACATACGAAATTTAAATATAAATTGAAGATACAAGGAAATACAAGAAAAAAAAAATAAGTTATGATTTATACCTGCCCTGTTATTTTCACAATTTCCATTGTATCTTAGCTCCTATTAGTCGCAGCGTGATGGTTTAGTCTAAAGCCTTCCTCGATGAATGGTCGGTTCAACACAAAAATATTTTTTAATATGGACCAGTATTTCCTGAGATCAGGGCGTTCAAACAAACAAACAAACTCTTCAGCTTTATATATTAGTATAGATGATATTAATGTCATGAATTCTGACTCACAAGTGCAGTCTTTTCTTTGGTGATAGCAGTGACATCCTTCCAGCGCGTGGTCATGGTGGTCTCCCAGCCGAAGATGCTGGCGTAGAAGCAGAGGTAGTTCTGTGACGCGTACAGGCGCCCGTGAGCCAGGATGTCCTTCTGTAGCGCACACGAGTAGTCTGCGCGAAATTATAGGTTTATTAAACACATGGTTTATACTTGATCCATTTGCTCAGTGATCCGAAGTATGTTTTCTGACACGAGAGAATGTCTTTTAAAGGTTAGGTATATATTAAATTTTCTCATCATCGTCATAAAAAAATTCCGCCTACTGCTGGACATGGCTTCCCTTTTCTTGTGACGATTTCTAATTTCGCTATTTGCTTGTCATAAATAACATAGTTTTGGTGCCCAGTACACACCGTAAAAAATGAGTTTAAAGTGTGCACTCAAGCGATATAGTCGTAAAATTCAAAACAGAAATAGGTCTATGCCTATCGTCTATCTAGCCTGTTACGTTACTCGGATGCAAACAATTTTTAAGATAACTCGTAAAATAGACCAAATTGGATACTCTTTACACCTTTTCGCAATCCAACCGAGATACAGAGAAGTAGATTATACGTCAGTGCGTCAGTTCTTATTTAAAGTAGTAGTTATTTCAGACATATACTCAACTTACCAACTATAAGTCTCTCATCATCAGGCAAATCTTTGAAGAGCCTCTTGAAGTCATCAGACTTGCTCTTGTAGGTGGGGTACAGCGAGTTGTACCAGCTCTTCTTCTTGGTGCGGGCGCCGTCCACGCCCTTGTTGTTGGGGTTCGACGACTGGAACAGCACGAATCATGAATAGGGATGATATTGATAACGGGGGATTGAGGCTGAAAGGCAGAATCGTAAGCAGCAGTGTTTAGTAGTATTCTGTAAATAGTAGTAAATTCTCCACTTCAAAAACAAACGATCTTGTACACGATAAAGTTTGAAAGTACCGTAAAAACGGGGTGAATAGACTTTTAAGGGGTGAATTGAAAGTGTTTTTTTAGAAAATAGGGTGAATTGAAAATATGCCAACACATCCCGCGTTTGCTCACATAAAAATGCTTACTCAATACTTTTAAGTATATGAAATTTTATGAGAATTTCATATACATTTAAGCTCCAAATCACGAAGTAAATTCAATAACTTAATGTACTAAAAGATTTATTCCGCGTTAAAAACTTCAGTCCCCAATTCGCGGAATTCTTTCCAAACATTTAAACCACGCAAAAGGAAACCGACGTTTGACCTGAGACCGTTTGTCATACGAAGGGATCCGTCCCACGACATGTCGCCGACAGTGAAGATCACTGGCTCAGGGGCCTGCGTGGGCGCAAGCACTAGGTACCTTGGGGTTGTCCCCCTTGAGCGCGGGCGCGGCGCTGACGACGGTGACGGCCAGCTCGCCGCTGGACACGGACGCGGAGTCGCCGCCCGCGTGGCACGGCATGTGCAGCGACGCCTCGCTCGTCTGCAACACAACCGCTTCTTGAGCTAATGCTATCCGTGTGTCGTAAACGATTATAAATCTAACTGTACTGGATATACGGTTCAATTTTGATTATTGATTTCGATTCGTGTGGATAATTCTATGTCTAAAGACAACATTTTTTACAGTGAAGTTCGAAATCAGTGATCTACTCCATTTGAGATAAAATGGCTAGGAAAATGATGATTCTACGTATGTGAATACATGTTATGTGGCACTTAACTTAAAGGTTATACTTATGCAATGTTTTAAGAGCATCTTTTTTTCAAAAATCGATGCAATAATATCCTTTATTTACACATCATATGGGTATAAAAATAATGCACTACAGGACTCAGAATACATAGAAACTTAAGCCAAGCACATTAAAATGAACATACATAATTATTAATTATCCTATTAATCATAACGATTGCTCTTTAAGCTCACCTTGTCATTGTCCAGTGCTTCGCTGGCGCTGTCGGTGTTCCGGAGCGAGGCGGACGGCGACGGCGACGGCGAACGCGACACGCTCCTGAAACACAACCACACAACTATTAGCATAACGTGGATAACAGGGTTATACATGCATGTGGTAGTATGCGCACAATTATTGCTAAGACTGCTTTTACAAGACACTTAAATTCATACAGATGCTAACATATCTCCTCATTTTCACAAGATAGAATGACTCTACATTTTATCGTTTTGGCCGTTGATTTCGGCATTTTACCTGAAGTCATTTAAATTACATCAAGCATAATCCGTCCATTCAAGACTATTCGAAATAGTGACAAGAAATTCCTATAAAATTGAACGACACTAAACAAAGAACAAAAAATAAACAAATTAAACAGATTTCAATCAGTCGAGTAATTATGTAATTGAACAATTTACATAACTATAATTAACGATCTAAGAAAGTGGTGGAAGTATCCATTTTATTGGGTCACGCTTGTTGCACACCTGAGCCGAACAAATCGGACAAACAATATTTCATGATAGTCAAAACGCAAGAGAAATTACACTGCAATATAATGTTTTAAGAGGCAAAATACGAATTTTACAATCCCCGATACACAAAGGTTTCTTTTGTCTCCCGCTTGCTATGGAGGGAAGTGGAACATTTTTTCTTACTCCTCCTCTTTACTATTTCTGATTAATTTCGTTGCGGGTTCTAAGGCAGTTAATTGTTCCCCCTGGGACACACCGAACTCAAGTGTTTCGGTGGTTTTCGTTGGTTTCATTGTAGATCCTGGCTTACAGGAGTAGCAATGACGGGCATGTGTGGCGGGCTAGACCCAATAAAAAAAAAAATCCCCGATAGCAACTGATATACGGTCCGTAGAGTAGTAGTATTCGACTTAGCGCTAAAACAAATTTGGCAAGTTACGGCGCTTGTCACAGAGGAATGTCGTCCCAATAGATTTCAAGTGTTCTGTTTCTGTTTAGATAGGGTATCCTTTTCTGGAGGTTTAGTAGGTCAGCACATCAATAAGGATCACGAGCGAAATGAGAAGAGTTAGGTCCTTGCATCGGACAAACATTTGGGTTATCCACAAATTATTATCTGCTAGGACGTTAATCACCAATAAATAAATTAATATTATTACGATTACTTTAATATGTGGCGGCAGGCCCCGCTGTTTTCAGTGCTAATGATTTGAATTTACGTAAAACCTTCCGTAAAACAATGAAACTATTTTACGTTTAATAAAACTAATTGTGTAGAACACATAGGTACGTATTGTTTGTTCGTAAAATTTAATGATAATTACACATACGATTGATAAGGCCCGCATTTTCATTGATTAGCTGTTGTTTACCTTAAAAGGGCAACAAAAGAAATTCATATCGGTCGTAGTTCCACTGACCCCGGCTACGAAGGGTGGGACAGACAAACACCTCAACTGCGCACATGTTTATCTATTAATTAGGAATGTGAGCGCGTCCTTTGTGAATGGGGTCAACTTTTAATTTGTGTAGGGGCTGATGTTTGTGTCAGCACAAACTGCTGGTTGTCTTCTATTAAGAGATTTGATTCAAAGGTTCTATTTTGGAACTACATTCTGTGATCTAACTCTTCATAATTGTCTGTTTTATGTAAAACCTTTTAATTTTGTCAAATTATTCTTCACATTCAAATCCATCTTTTAAAGAAGATATTTTGAAGCATTCTACAACAATGTGCTTCAATTATAATACTGTTCTCGTAATTTATTTTTTATTAAGGCTTTATTAATATACAGTTATCCTGAGCGCAGATTTATGTTTAACCAGACTGGATGCTACTTATTTTTAAAATGGATCAATAACTTGGGAGTCTAGATCATTGATCGCGCGTCTAGTCTAACTTAGCAATAACTACAATTGGCTCGCGTTTTGTAACACTTTCGTTTTATATTTAGAACCCAAGGTCATCGTTGCTGGATAATCATTGGAGGTAGTGTTTTAAATTCGTTTTACATTCCTTCATTAGAGGTAATGTAAAAACCGTCAAAATTTTTATTTTGATAAATCTAAATTAGTTGTAAACTATAAACCTGAAAAGAGGACAAACTAATGGAAACTAGAAACTAACTTCATGTGAAAGCCTTTTTAATGACACTATACATTTATCGTTGAATAAATGGACTCAAATATGATTATTCCTGAAAATATTACTTATACTTATTTTTTTCGGCAGACCTGTTACGTGGCATACATAATACACATGACTTCGTTCGATAAAAGCAGTGATAGGGAGTAGTTTTCCGGTGCTAAACTTAGGTACCTGCCTCAAGCGACGAGCAAAAACATCAGAATAATAGATGCGCATAGCAAATAAACAGTCTTCTGACTTTACTTAAATATTTATTTATTCAAAACACGGTAAAAGTTTTTCGATTCGACTGTTATTGAACATATTTTTTTCTCCGGCAAATAAGATTCCGCAAATCGAACAAAATGGTAACACCAGCCTACAAATATAGAACAGGATGGAGTCTTGACATAACCACGCTTCGATGCTTTCATTCAATATTTCTACACCTGATACGGTAGTATATGTGACACTATAATATAAAATTGAAACATCTGTATGTAATACCATGTACTAAGAAATAAATGATTATTAATTATTCCAGATTGTAAAATCGGAGTCCAAGTTCAAAATCTATTTATGCAAGTTCTACTATTATTTTTATTACAATTGACAGTAAGTTCTCTTGCTGAGTAAGAAGAATCGTCACAAGATAGAAAGGATCTTAAATTTGGAGGAAAAACCAAAAATAAAGGGTTTAAAGTATAATTTCTCGTTATCTTTCGAGGCTGATAATTTGATTGGTGATGTCACAGACTTGAGATAGGTAGCTGTCGTTAATTATAAACAGATAAAGATCGTTATCTCCACAAGCTTTACTTGAATCGCAGTGATCCAATTGTGACTGTCACGCCTAACTACCGTGAAGGGTTCAGCAGAGCTTTAATGATATTTGAAAAAAGATTTTAGAAAGTCTTCTTTTTGTATTGATGGTTATTTGATTCCGATTGATCTCGCTTAGCCGTATTTTCATTTCTAATAGGGGGGTTCAGAAGCATGTGGACTATAACTATTTTTAACCATTTTTCATTTGATAATCGTACTAGAATCACATGCGAAGTCAAAGCTGTCATGCCCGTTGAGGCTTTTATTTCTGACACGTCCCGTGAGTTTATGTGAATGATTTATTATCTTATCATTAGATAGTCATTAACGTAAGTGGTAATACCCACACCAATAGTCATACACATATTGAAGAACGAAAGTGTTTGCTTTATACGTCAATAGAAGCCATTTGGGTAGTACCACAAAATAGTAAATTCGCGGGTACAAGTTATCGATAACTTCTGTTTGAACACAAAACAATGCTGTCTCACGTGACTAGAATTCAAAACATTTTTACAGAAAGCACAACAACTTTATCGAGCAACTTTTACCGAAATGTAGATCATCGGTACGGAGATATTACAGTAAAGGGGTACACCACGCCAAGTAACACAACCATTACAGCATCTTGGCAAAAGTATGCTATATTCTGTATAACACAATGCGAACTACCCCTTACATTTTCAGCAATACACATTTATAAGCAGTGTAAGCCAACTTATCAGGGGCCTTTTTTTTGGTAATGTGGGGGAATCATGGGAGGGAACGGTTAGCGTCAGACTCTTACTGACCAAACCTGAACCGCCGTGCTGCGTCATCCGCGGTTTTGTGTCGGTGTGTGGCAATGCAATCAGCAACTACAACTTACCAGGGGGCCTAATACGACTACTTTAAAATGTTATTGTAGTTATGGAAGCGTGCCTCCTTCACAAAGTATTACTTTAAGATGTGTTGGTGAGCCTCCGAAGATCCTAAAATTTATTTTCAAAATATGACAGTATAATTTGTGGATGCGAGATGTTTACTAAACGGCGTCTCCCATCTAGAGCTGAAAAAATCTTACTGTACTGTTACGTGCTAAGAGGCGGTGGCGTGCCCCCGGAACGGGCGCCAAGCAACACGGATCGTTGCAAAACAGTGAAAAAAAACTATTACGACACTTGACAGTGGCATTCACTGCACTGTACTGCAATCTGAGTCACAAAATTCAAAGTACGATTTTATTAAGCAATTTTTGAAGCAGAAATATAATAAAATTAAAAATTGTTGTTTATGATTTTGCGAAATAATCTTTGTATTGGCATAGTAGATATTTGAGTACCAGACTTTAATTGTTTATTGACAAAACAAAGTCTTGCACGTTTTGATTACAATAAATGGCCCATAGCACTAAGTGGACCATTGAAACATTGACACTGTTACAGAAATAAAAACTACAGTCCATAAAGCATCGTCGTTAATTTGTTCCGGCAATAATTTAGCTCTTTTCCTATTACGTCAGCTCAGAGTCCTCAATGAATGTACGTAAAACTTACTCAACCCTTTTCAGCTGCAACCGATGGTCTTTCGTACGCAGTTATCAAGCATGCACACATAGTTAGCAATAAACTGCCGATGTGTGAGATACGTTATCTTCAAAATAGCCATGTGGTAGCGTTTTCAGACTCGTTTCAGCTACGTTTCTCGATACTATCTATTATGAAATATAAAAATGAAAATTTAATTTTCACTGTGATTTTGCAAGTCTTTAAGATAAGCAACTGTTCTTTATCTATCACGGTGTAAAAACAAACCCATATTTTAAAACGGCCGCTTTTAAAATCCGATTAACGAATTCGATACGATTAGATTTAATTAAAAACTACTTATTAAAATAGACAAATACCTATAAACAAAAACAATAATAACTGACACTGGAGTTTGGTTAAACCTATTTTGGTTTTGCAATATTCGTAAATTATCCGATTATAATTATATATTGAATTCCAGTCATAATAACTAGACGGAAATTATTATTTTTAATTACCCCTATCAACAATCGGATTTGTTATGACTAATTGTTCAATTTATTTTAGCAATCGACTAATTTTAATTGGCGTTTTAAATCTTGGAAGCCGCTTGCCTTTCACGCCACTGTTTATCAACTTTGTTGCACAAACAACAAGCACTAAAAACTTTATAGTCCACTTAAGTTGTCTACACTTTGATAATCATATTAATATAATTATTGTAGTTCTATCTGTTGCCCGCGATCCCGCCAGCTACAAATCGAAAATGATCCCACGTAACATAAAATCGGGTTAAAATATCTTGTTACTATAATCTATATTTATACTAATCTATACTTCTATACTAATACATAAAGCTGAAGAGTTTGTTTGTTTTTTTGAACGCGCTAATTTCAGGAACTACTGGTCCAAATTGAAAAATTCTTTTTGTGTTGAATAGACCATTCATCGAGGAAGGCTTTAGGCTATAAACCATCACACTGCGACTAATAGGAGCTAAGATACAATGGAAAATGTGAAAAAAACCGGGCAGGTACACCTAAATCATAACTTATATCTTCTACCCACGGGGACGAAGTCGCGGGTAACAGCTAGTATTATATAATATCCTTTGTGTTAACCCTGATTATAAACTGTCAGTGAACAAAGTTTCATGGAAATCCGCTCAGTAGTTTTCGCGTGAAAGGATTAAAAAGAGAACGGCGATCGAAACGTTAACAATAAGCTTTAAAAACAGGGCTGTGGGAGCGAGATCGCTTTGCGCCTTATAATCCATCTCACTTTTATAACGACAACAGTCCTGCATTCAGATCTCTTGTTACAGGGATACGCACCCGCATAGATATGCGATTCACGACGATCATCTTTGTTTATTGTAAACAACTTATATAAGAACTGCTTACATTTAAATAGTGTAATTGTTGTGAAATAGTACATTTGCTCCAATTGTCTGTTATAATTTTCTCACAATCATTCTTAGGCAGATTGTTATAGCGATTATAAATATCTATCAAGTAATCCCATTGTCTAAGGCAACATATTTTAATAGTACATGTGAATAGAATCACTACAGCTGCATTTCGAATAACGATTGTTGAGTTAAAATTAATTTACCTTAGTATGAAGGCTTTATTGTAAGACTCCCACTGCGAGTAGAAAACATTAAACTTTTCGGCTTTCATCACAAACATATGAGACCTGCGACGCAACACGAACAACACTAAACTAATTACAGTACACTACATACATAGATAATATGATAACCGCATGATAACAAATCTTTATAAGCTTATAAAATTAGATATACTTTAAAAAAGTGAGAAAGTTGAATAAAATGTGAATGTTTAATTTATCTATGTTATATTATTTGTCGAAAACAATAGGTTATCTTGTGATGTCGGGTAAACGCGGTTTGCTTCTAGTTCTTTTGTGTGGTTATTAAACTTAAACTTGAAATGAGCGTGTGTATAATGTGTGTCTGCAATCCTTTTTGTGCCACGGCATTGAAATCATGCCTGAAAATTGTTCAAATTGGTTGTTGCGAGATGAGATAAAGTCGGTTACAGTACTTTATTATTGATTTTTTTTGTACTCTGTTTACCCGAGCTTGTTATGTTGGTGTCATACCAAAGGGTATGTATTAGTTAGTTAAATTGATAGTGAAAAAATTAAGTAATCTGTTATACGAAACACTCTGATTTTAATGGTTAATTTAATACGGGGGGTAACGTAAAAAAATTTGATATAGATAAAATTAAGAACAAACGTATATTGATTTTGAATTCCGAATTGAAATTCGTTTCAAGATATCTTCGTCAGTTCATATGTTTAATAATAGTTAAGTATTATTACAATAAATTGCCGTGAAAATCTACAGAATAATATTTTAGGCTCATATAAATCGCATTAAATACATTTGAAGGTCATTTTATTTCCGCCTTCGCCGTGCTCATAGGTATGATGAGTAAATTTTAATTTCAGTTGCTTTAACAATGGCTGGTGGTCACGCATCACGTATTTAACTTTATCTTCACAGTAACTTCTAGGTGGATTAAGCAGGTCAGCAGCATACGATCCAGACTAACGATCGACATCTAAGGCCGAAGTAGGACTTAACCGTACATAATACCATCGCAACCTTTTATGCGTGGTGAAAAGCTACTGACTTTAACCCATGCCGCAGACACCGCGATGGGATATGTCCGACTCTCGCAGACTTAAAAACCCCGGGTCCCTACGATTGCCTTAGCCAGAGTCATAGGATTGCTCTCGTATGGTCAGCGCGACTCTTGCGAACCTTAGTCCTTTTTGGACTCCTTCGCGAGGAGTGGGTGTAAATAGACCAATCCTGGTACCACCGCAACCTACAGAGTCCAAACACCACTTTTTTTGATATTTTATTGGAGTTGAGAAAACGTCACCTCTCCCTACATAGTGTAAGTAGAGCGTCCTCTTTCGTCAACTGCTATAAGACACTACCTCGAGCAATATTGGAAGGCTGTTTCAATTTATCAATCAATTCACCCTACTGAGGTCCACTATTGGACATAGACCTCCCCAAAGTTGCATTAACACTGGGAGCCTAATCATTGTTGTTCAATTCTAAAAATAACGTGTAAAAGGGAAAAAAAGTACTAGGCTTGTGACCATTAAAAATCACGAAGATAAGCATGCACTACCAATATTCAAACATATGTTGGTCATATCACACTCGATCTCAATTGAGTGCCGGAGTCAATACGTTTTAAATGTGTTACGGGCGCGCGTATAATGTAACGTCAATTAAACCAATGAGTGGCAGGAACTGTTTCATATCGTGTTATATGCTTGTTTTGGAGTCCCGTAGAGTTGGGAGATAAATGTTAGTATAACATCTCTTTGTTTAAATAATTCAGGTTTAATTGAGAAAGGCAAACATTAATCAGAAAATGTGTGGCAATGTAATAAAGGTACACAATTTGTATTATTATATCATTTGTGTTTGATTTGTGGTTTTATTTGAGTTTAGGCGAATCCTAGACGTATAGTCTATTTTTCTATACTAATACTATAAATAGTCGCGGGTAACGGCTAGTATTTAAATATTTCGATCGTCATCATTTGAATTGGTCTGTTCGAAACATTAATGCTATTTGCAATTCGAAAACAGGCCAATATTTCCAAGGTAATAATAACCAAATTATATGATGATAAATGTACGTAATGAAGTTTCACCAGAACATAATTGTAGCGCAGTTTGGGTCGAACCCATGACCTTCTCGCTGAGCCGTCGCGTCCATTGTCTCTGAGTGAAAGTGTAACAATAACAAGCAAAGCCTTGATAAATTGAGGGCCAAATGTAACTTATGTAAATAAAACGTTGTCCACTTTGTTTTCCTAAATATTGGTCAATTGGCGTGATCGTGACTGTGTGGATTTCCATCACATGTGAGAAAATAATATCACTTTGTTAGAGAACTTTGTTATGTTATAGGGCACAAACTCCCTGGATGCGACGCAAAGAGGTTCACAAAACTTGAGATAAATTACAGAACCTCTTTAAAAGAGGTTCAAGATTAAGAATGTTCATGATCAAAGTAAGTTAACGGCAAATAAGCGGGTTGTTTTGAACCCTATTGATTGAGCGGCCTTCTAAGCAAGTGGTTAATTCTCACGCGCTACAAATATTTTATTGATATGCGAAATTATAGATCTAACCGCCTAATGTGAAATGAATTATGGAAAAATAGATTACAACGATTCGATTAGTTAATAAGGAATAACTTTAATCTTTCTTTACTAATCTGCAATCAGCCAAAACTGTAAGCAGATTAGATATTTATTCATTCATATTATGTCGATTATTAAATTATCTGGTAATTAAACTGGCGATTTGAGTAAGTTTTTACCTTTTGATAGTGCCACTAGAGGTTATGTTGTGTCTCGGGTTTTGGGGCTTTCAGAATTTAATAAGTGATTTTATTATATTTTCATCGATTATTTTCATTTATGTTGAGGATAAATTAGCTAATTGTCAGTATTTCAAGTAGTTATTTTGCTAATGCTTTACATTGAAATGAAGGTATAACCGTAGCGTAAACCTCTGTTGTTTAGCATTTCTCTTGATTTGTACTTCTAACATTTAAAGATACTTGTTAGACGGTGTTAGAAATATTTTTACCTTTTATAAAGGTACATTTCCACACTCAATAACTCGAAATAAACAAGGTACAGCCCGTTTCACAGGTTTCTATTTCCTTTCAAACAGTCAACATAATACAGAATATCAGTTTCATAGACCTTTTGCTAGGGAGTACTGAAGCGTGCCCTTTCACATTTTTATGCCGACCTTTACATAGCCAGAATTTATGAGTATGTAGGTGAAATAACATAGGCGGTAAAGGTTCTAAAATAGTTTGGTAGCCTGCTTTTTATTATGTTATTACAAATATTTTAAATAATAAGTTTTAGGACTTTGGTTACGTTTAATGTTGGTTTTATGTAAACTTCATAAAATTAACAATATATATGTGACGTGCCTATGTATTTCGTGCCTTTGTTTATCTTTCTGAGATTATAAGGTTGATGGTACATTAGGGGCCTGCCACCACATCAGAAAGTTGCGAATCAGCACACTGCATGGTGTGTTTATAATCTATTCTAAAACTAAAAGTAGGATACACTCATATGTCTCATAGTTAAACTCTCGTACTAGATTTGTTAACTATGACAGGTCCATAGACAATTAACCAAAACTCCTATGAGAATTAAAGTATCTACATGTATTGCTTAATGATTGTAATTATATGTTATGCAATACACGCGCAAGGTTCATTGTTATTTGAATTTAGTTATAAAACATACATATTTACGGCAGTCATGATTTTAGAGGAAAAGTTTGGTACTTAAATATTTTTGTTACCTACAAGTCCAAAAATATTCATAAAATTTAATTACACAGTAACATCAGTGCTAGTATCATAAGCTCTTAATGCTGGGCTGCTACTGTATAAGTAAAACAGCGCGCATCGTGACTTATCAAGGAGCATCACTTCCACACAAAGGAGAAACCCATTTTTTTGTTTTTCGTCGTGAAAAGCTAAAGCGAGGACACGAGATGAGAATATGTCGGACTCTCGTCAATTAAAACACTACGACCCAGGGCTCCTACAATTTCTTAAGTCAGAGTCACGTGGGATCGCTTGCGCACGCTGTGGGCGACTCTTGCAAACCATAGTCCTTTAGGCTCCACTTCGAGGAGTGGCTGTAAGGAGCCCAATCTGCATTCCTTATAAAACTGACACTCAGGACAAGGCGTTCTTCTCCTTCTTGGAGTGTTAGCTAGTCAGGTGGTAGGGCCTGGATAAGGAGGCCGCAGATCGTAGGTATACTTGGGAAAACTTTCTTTCAGAGCTGACAGTCAACACAAAGCTCACCACAAATACAAAAATAAAGAAGATATATTTGTTTCCACAAACACTATGATTTTAATACTCTCTTACATAACACAGTCAGTTCATAAAATCGCAAAACGCAATTGACACACACAGGCGACACAAGTTTATGAAAAAAACCAAATAAATTGTCATGTCTATATGTTTAGCTTCAACTATATAACAAGTCAACAAAAAATACAAATGTTCTATGTAAATAATACCTGTTTAACATAGTGATGTTTCCAGCATACTAATAACACCCTACTGACTACTTGGTACTTAATATTTTCTTTATTTCCACAGTATGAGAACAAAAACAAGTGTGGAAGTAATTACACCTGTGTAGGTATTTGACAAATACATTTTCGGATAATTAAATAGATTACAATTTAATCATTGAGGAAAAGCAATAAAGTAGAGTGAAGTAGGCAATGATATGAGTAATTTTATGATTGGTATCATAGTTGCAGCTGGGTGGTAGTGGGAGAATAATTGTTTTATTGTTTTTACAACAAAGTAAGAGTTCTGTCTGAATACTCAAAGAAAGATTGAAGCCAACCAGACATAGTTAAGAAAGATAGAGGCTAGGCTTGTGAATATGATGCCTTAAAACTTAGATATCAATGCTATTAGTATCACTAATTAATTAGCATGAAAACAGTGAACTGTAAAGATTTCAAAAAAACATGCTTGCTTCACATGCCTGATGAAAACACAGCCTAAAAACTTCCTAGTCTATCTTCTTTCTAGGTTGTGCACCACAATATATTCGGTCAATAAGGAGGTTTATATGAAAATAAAAACTGTGAGTGACAATACCTGTTTTCCTGTATAATATTGTTGGCATGTTGTGTGATCACCCCGGAGAATGTGAGTGCTTGGCTGATGCTCTGTCCGATGGCATCCTGAGATGATATCACTAAGTTTTCTACTGATTTTCGCCTGTTGACAATATTATATAGGTTTGATTAGTGTTTAATGATAGGTAAGGTAGAGTTTCTTATGAAGTGTGCTTTATATAATTACTAAATATTATGTCTTTTATGTGTACTGCCTTTGTTGGAGGCTCATTAATAAATATTATTGTCAAAGACTCTATAGTAACTCATCCCTTAGGAAATATTTTTATAGTAAAATGGCAGTTTTTGTTTTGATTTGCCAATACTCTAAAATGTTTTAAATATGTAATACGTGGCTAGTAGAAAAATATTATTTAAATCAAGTTATGCAATAGAACCTAATCTTTTACAATGAGAGTAAAATTTGAATCCATACCAATAAATTTTTGTCTAGAATAATTAATTATTTATTTTTGATAAGTTGACATTATACACAATTACATTGTTAATATTTCTATATAATGACTAGAGTTTTCTTGTATATACATTGGTAAAATAGATTAATAGTTGTATCTACACATAGTACACAACCATGTATAGTGTTCTGATATCAGTATGTGTAAAGTTAAATTTTATCTAAACAGGAAATGGACATAGTTAACACAAGTTTAGCCTAATTTTGTACACAAGCAAAAATCTGGTGCCAAATTATTGTACATATTAATAACACTGATAACTTATGAAAATAAATAATGATTTTACATCATATATTAATTTCATGAATATTAAATTGAGTGTTTAGGTATACTTTTGCTAGAATAAAAAGTTTCTTAATTAATGTTTACATAACCAGTTGGAGCACAAATTAAGATTTTTTTATTGGGTTGTGTAAGGTATAACATGAACAAATGATCACTTAAAAAATGTACTGTCTCTAGGTAAACTATAACAATGGAAATGTGGACATTACGGTAGTTACACCTAACTGTATTAACGGGTCATTGGCTGAAAGGTGAAGGCCTAAGCTCACATAAACATTCTTTGAAAATATTTATTAGATAACTGTCAGACCATGTCTAACATAATTTATATATGAAAACAGACGTGGGGACAACAGATTTACGGTTCCTACGAAGCCAAAGATTGTATTTAATATCTGCATTGCGGGAACGATACAAAGTAAGATGAACGACCGCTCATCAACAATTTGTTTATTCAGATGATCCCAAAACTTTTGCGCAAATACTATTAACTAGTACACAACATAAACAAAGTTCAGTGACGAATACAATAACACAATCGTTCTATAATTAGGAAAAATGCGTATATTACTCACATCGATATGGCGATGTTTCGGCTATCCAGCTCCGAAGAAGTCATATTAGAAGTCCTGTTTAATTAACTTTTGTATCGGCCACTAGCGAGCTATCATTAACAGCTGCGTTTTTTGCTTTCATCATCCAAATAATGGATTTTTTTGCACAAAAATATAAAATTGATCTCTGTAGCTGCAGTCTCAATGACAACAGGAAACTGTGTTGCAAGTCGCATTAAATAAACATCTGTAAATAAATATAAGCTGCCATGGAAAATTGAAATCTTGGTCAAAGTTTTTTGGAAGGTTATTTACGTAGCTAATTATCTCAAAATTTTTAATTAATAACCTTCATTACAATTTTTCTATTTCATGATGACTCACATTTTCATAATTCAATTTTGTTTTCGGGGCTCTCAGCGCGGCAGCATCTCTCAAAATTTTAAAGTGAAATGTTCCTTCTTTTTTGTATATAATTGGTGTGGTAGGTAATGTTTATTCTACAATTATACATATTCATCAGAATTGGAATTGATTAGATTTTTAATCAACTCAAATAAACAAACTCCAGAAAAAAAGTATAAAAAGGCACATTCGCGATTTGAACAACTTATGACAATTTGTTTAAAAAACGTAATGTCACTTTGCCATCGATATGTAACACGTGAGGTTATTTTGAATATGAGAAGTAATGTTTTTATTATAACAATTGCAAACATTATAATATAAAACCATGGCAGATGAAAGTGCATTCGATAAGAAGAAGTCGCACCGTGCTAAACAAGCCGGGCGCAAAGCGGAGAAGAAGAAAAATAAAAACAAAGTTGACCAGTCTAACCTAAGTGCTCGTCAGAGAAATCCTAAAGCTTTTGCTATCCAGTCTGCCGTAAGAGCTGAACGGCAATTTAGGCGGCGAGAAGATGTAATCTCTAAGAAGCAGCATATCCCACAAGTGGACAAAACACCGCTGGAGCCTCCACCAATTGTTGTGGCAATTGTGGGTCCACCGCGAGTCGGGAAAACAACACTCATCAATAACCTGATACGAAGCTTCATCAAAACTAACGTTACTAGCACCAACGGGCCGATAACTATCGTCACATCAAAGAAGCGGCGTATCACATTGATAGAATGTAACAATGATGTCAACTCCATGATAGACATAGCGAAGTGCGCTGATCTCGTGTTGCTGCTGTGCGATGCCAGCTTCGGCTTCGAGATGGAGATATTTGAGTTCCTCAACATATGCCAGGTGCATGGCATGCCAAAAATCATGGGTGTGTTAACCCATTTAGACATGATAAAGAATGCTAAGACACTGAAAACAACCAAGAAAACTTTGAAGCATCGATTTTGGACTGAAGTTTACTCTGGAGCAAAGTTGTTCTACCTTTCGGGTATTGTACATGGAGAGTACTTGAGGAATGAAATCAAAAACTTATCAAGATTCATCTCGGTGATGAAGTTCAGACCTTTGAGTTGGAGAATGACTCACGCATATGTGTTAGCTGATAGATTAGAAGACATAACTAGTCAGGATTTGATCCGGAAGGATCCGAAGGTGAACAGGGATGTAGTGCTGTATGGGTATGTGAGAGGAGTCCCCCTCATGAAGGATTCATCAGTGCATATAGCAGGTGAGTCAAAAAAGAGAAAGAAATGATTGAATCTGTCTCATATAAATATATTAATAGTAGATGTAGGAGGTTGCCAAGTCATAATTATTCATCTTGTTACAAAAATTTGCTTTACAAAATAAATATATATTTAACCAGGAAATGATCCAAGATTGTTATGGTACTAGAGTTAGTAAATTAGACAATATCTATGAATTTTGTACCTTTGATCTCCATATTTTGTTCATTTTGTTAACCAAGTCTCTTGTGAGTTAGCTTAAACTATGCCAAATCATTTACCCAACATTAATTTATCAGTGCAACTGTAATTGTTATTTACTATTCTCTTTATTAATAATTTTAGGGGTTGGAGACATGAAAATCAGTGAGCTGTCTTACTTACCAGACCCATGTCCTCTGCCCAGCAATGAAAAGAAACGGCACCTCATGGAAAGAGAAAGGCAGATATATGCTCCATTCTCAGGTGTTGGTGGCATTGTGTATGACAAGGATGCAGTCTACATAGAGCTGCAAGGTTCTCACTCTCACAAGAAAGAAGATGAAGAAACAAATGAAAAGAAAACACTCCTTAAAAATGTGGTTGAGACAAAAGAGACTGTTGATGAGCAGATGCAAGAGTCCGGGTTCAAGCTGTTCAGTGGAGGAGCTGTCATCTATCCAGACATGATAAAAGATGATGAATATCTGCAGCAAAATAAGAAAGCAGACTCTGATGATTCAGATTCAGGTGCAGAAAGCGACAGTGACTCTGATAACGATAGTGGGATTGACCAGAGTGAAAAAGATGATAAGAAAAACAAAGTTCCCTGGGATAATAACTCTGATGGTGATGAATCGGATGCTGAGGATGATGACGAGAAACAAGGTAGCAGTGATGAAGAGACTATACCAGTGGACAATGATATAAGTGCTGACGAAGGCGATACTGATACAGATGATGAAATACAGACTGAGGAAGATTTTGGTTCGAAATGGAAAGAAAAGTTAGGGGAAAAAGCAACAGAAGCTTATCTAGAGCGTCAAAAGACATCGAAGAACATCATGAAATTGGTTTACGGCGAGTTTGAAATCGGAAACAAAACGAAAGATAAAAAAGATGAAGAATCAGACGATGAGGAAGATGAAGAATTGGGAGGTCTCTTTAAAAAAGTGACAGATACACAGAAGAAAAAGCATAAAGAAAAAGAAAGGCTGGACTTAGAAGAGTGTACATTCTTCTATGCCTTAGAAAAACCAAATCTCAGAGACTGGACAAGTGAAGCAAATAAACAATTTTTAATCAATAACTTTGTAACTGGTAAGAGATCAGCCGATGAAGATGCTTCAGAGCTTCTGAAACTAGATGACGCTAGTGACGGTGATGAGGAAGTCTATGGTGATTTTGAAGACTTAGAAACTGGAGAAAAACACGTCGCTGAGGAAACTCCTCAAGAAACTGGTGGCAAACGTAAAGCTGAGCCAACTAAATCTGAAATCTTAGACAAGAAAATGAAACTGAAAGCGAAATTTGATTCAGAGTATGACAACCCTGATGATCATAGGATTAAAGGAGACCATTCATATTACGAAAACCTAAAAGCAGAGGCTTTAAAACAATCAGAACTCAACAAATCAGTGTTTGAAAATCTAGATAATGGGCTCAGAATCGAAGTAGAAGGCTTTAGACCAGGTTTATATGTTAGAATGTTGTTCAAAAATATGAACTCAGAATTTGTAACTAATTTCGACCCAAGTTACCCAATACTTATTGGAGCCCTAAACATGGCTGAGCAAAACATAGGTTTCGTATCTTGTAAGGTGAAGAAGCACAGGTGGTACAAGAAAATATTAAAAACGAACGACCCTCTCATCATTTCGCTGGGTTGGCGTCGCTTCCAAACATTACCCATCTATTCTAAGATTGAGGATGACTTGAAATGCAGGTACTTGAAGTACACCCCAGAACACGTGACGTGTAACATGCACTTCTATGGTCCCATGACTCCACAGAACACAGGTTTTCTAGCATTGCAAAGTGTAAGCAACAATACTAATGAAATAAAACAAGTTGGCTTCAGAATAGCTGCGACAGGCAGTGTCAACGAAATCAATAAGTCCACTCAAATTGTAAAAAAGCTGAAATTAGTTGGTACACCATTGAAAATATACAAGAAAACAGCCTTCATCAAAGATATGTTCACAACCACACTAGAGGTCGCTAAATTTGAAGGTGCTAGAATCAAGACCGTATCGGGTATCCGTGGTCAGATAAAGAAAGCGTTAAACAAACCGGAAGGCGCATTCCGAGCTACCTTTGAAGACAAGATTCTGATGAGCGACATAATCTTCTGTCGTACCTGGTTCAAAGTTGACGTGACGAAGTTCTACGCGCCTGTGGTGAACATGCTGCTGCCTGTTGGAGCCAAGAACGCGTGGCAGGGTATGAAGACTAAGGGACAATTGAAGAGGGAGAAAAACATCAAGAGTGATGCGAACACCGACTCCATGTACACAGAAGTAAACCGAGCACCGAAAGTGTTCAAACCTCTTGTGATACCTAAGAACTTACAAAAGGGCTTGCCATATAGGTTTAAGCCTAAAGAGAAAACTCTAAAACTACCAGGGAAGAATAATAAGGACCGATTCCAGAACAGGATAGCGGTTATCAAGAACCCGGAAGAACAGAAGGTGTCGAGTGTTATGAAGATGTTGAAGACTAATTACGAGAAGAAGAAGGAAGTCCAGAAGGAAGCGACGGCGCAGCGGCTCGAGAAACACAAGAAACAGATGGAACTAGAGGAGTGGAGGAAACTGAAGCGACAGAAGGAGTTGAAGAAGAAGATATGTAGGCATTTAAGTAAAATGGGTAATAAAAAGAAGCCTCAGATGTAAATAATGTGTTTGATTTTACAACTTAACTTACTAGATCCTGATGCAATCATTTGTCTATTTTAGATATCACATTCTAGTGCTTAAAATATTGTTCATGAAGTAGTTGTATCGCTTCAAAATGGTCCTTGGTTCCTTCAACATGCTTAAGGTGATGTAATGAAGTAAGGTTGCTAATTTAAAAATAAAACAAGTCATTGTATCGTGTAAATTGTATTTACCTCTTATCATTATGCACAACGTATGCCGTCATCGCACATTTGATAAACGTTCTTACAAACGCACAGATTACACATTAGTACAGATTACATTGGTCAAAATAAACATTGTCTAGTTAACAATTTCCTTATGACATCAAAACAATGGCCGTTAGAAGGGTTCGCCTGTAACGATATATCGATTACCTAGTCGGGGCCAAAGCGATCATATAACACGGAAAGCCTTGGAATGTAACGCGAACGGCGACGAGACGCACGCGCAACTCGATCAGGATCCCGTCACTATAACAAGCTATGCACACACAGGCGAAATTATATACATATCCAATTCTTTCACTAATAAACATATTTTACATTAATTCCTTAACGTGAAGGTAACTTTATTCTTTGGTAGCGCGAGCCACTGGGACTTAAAATCTTGGAAAAATATTTTATTTTTAACTTTTGTTCGATACGGGTCCGACTGTGCAACGTCGGAGTGACTTGGAATGTGATAAAATTATTCTAGTTATTGTTCGGTCGCGTCCGTTCCAAACTGTCGGTTACTTGGCACTTGTGGAGGTTGTCGCGAGTCGCGGTGCGCCGGAGCAGCAACACCGCCGCGGGCCCGACACACACGGCCAACTTAATATAAGGACCCATTATATTGCACAATGTACTTACATTACAATAGAGGTTAGCGTTACCTTCGCACGTCGAAGGCAACACGTACAAACAACAATAGTGCAGACATCTCGACTATCTAGTATCAAGGCACGTTACACACTCGTAACCAATCATGACTATGAGACTCGGCCGTGTGCCGCGGGCCCGCGCGCTGACCTAGGAATCGGACGTTACACTTGTCTACGCTAACTGACGGGAACATATAAAACGGTATGATTACATAAGGACCGCACAGCGGCCATGACACGTCGGCTACACTACGCCATCCAAACCACTTTATACAAAACTTGATTAGCTACGTCGAAAAGCTATAAGTACACTAACAGTTAACTAAATAACCATCTCCATACTTGCATTGTATACAAACATTATGCAGCTAATATATATAATTTATTTTATAATGAAACGATGATGTGTACGTATGATATTGAGTCAGGCTTTATTGACGAGACGTCAGATCGACGAACTACGAGAAAGCGAAACGAACAACGAACAATATATTCAGTCTAGAATTCAGAACAAATATATTCTAAATAAAGTGATTATTTCAACATGATAACATAGATAAAGTAACAAAATTATTTGTTTAAAGTAGCAACCCCATAATGGCGGTGTTGCCACATATTTATTTCGTTTCGTGTTCTCCGTGCTCGCCCACTAACCTAGCACGTCTGCACGCATTGACTAGCCGCCGCATTCTATAGCACAGTGTGTGACTAAACGTGTGGACGACGCTACGATACCGGGAGCTTTCCAACATCCGTGAATACTCGCTGCTATACATTCCGATACAAATTAAACTGCAATGAACATTATCGAACCGT
Organism: Trichoplusia ni; assembly: GCF_003590095.1. Lineage (NCBI taxonomy): Eukaryota > Metazoa > Arthropoda > Insecta > Lepidoptera > Noctuidae > Trichoplusia > Trichoplusia ni. The sequence continues at coordinate 1,436,978 of NC_039490.1, read as the reverse complement.
GTTCAGAGGCTAGCCCCTGAGCTCGCGTGACCCCGTGTGGCCAGCCCTCGCTTCGCCCGCAGCCCGCAGTATGGACGGCGCTCCGCACCCTCCGGCCGTGTCCGTCGTTGTCACCAATACAAATTAGATACGATTCACTTTCCTTCTCAATTTATTTATGAAAAATTTTGAAAATGCCCCGCGTCAAAGTTTGTAAGATGCAAACGAAGTGAGAATTGTTTAGTCGACAGCAGTTTATAGTAATGGCGCTTACTTAAAGTAGTTAGATATGTTTTTCACATCTTGCAACATTCGACGCGTACAACCTTACTCCGAGAAGTATATATTCAAATTTATCTACTAGTAAAAATTAATTAATTTTATAAAAAAATCACACCGGTGGCGCCGTCTCTCACCTAAGTTTATTAATACTGTTACTCGATAACTATACAATAGATTAGCTGAGGCGCGAGCGCGACTCCCGCACTGCGCTACGCCGTACGCGACGACCGTAACACAAACCATTACTGAGGTAATTTATAATAAACCGGTATATTTAATACATTCCCTATAATAACTTAATAAATAATAAAATCTAGTTAATAAATAAGCGGTTATTATTACAAAGTAATAATACAATAAAAATCCTTTCAGTTTTGAACACATCTTAGCTAAATATTGCTATTACACCTACAGTCGATACAAATGATATATAAACGATAATATTTACAATATATTTGCTACTGGTTAAAAACGACTCTCCTTCAACTAACATCGCTTTAGCTATACATTTCATTCATTTTATTTCATTATCTATTGATGTCGCCGCGAGGTGTAGGGCCGGTGTACACTGATTGATACAAAATCGTAACGTACCACATCGTACTTGTAACATGTTGCGCAACAGTCTTACAACTTGCGACGACGGACTCGGACCAAATAAAACTACAACATGAACGTTTGTTGCGACAGCCCTAGCTCCCGTTATATTTTGGAACCGATTTCCACACAACGTAAGGTAGGGTTGTCGCTTACAATATTTGTAAAACGCTTAACAAAAATATACCTAGCTAAGTTCAGCTGTTCTAGTAGCAAGTTAATAAAATAGAAGATTACAAAACAATGTGATAAGTTTAACACTGTACACAAGACTAGTATCGTGTGCCCGGCTCCGGCGATGGAGGCACACATTCATCTACATAAAGCTATGTATATACACACCTCGTCGAGGCACTTGGTAGACAGGATAGCGCCGGAAACACTGTCGCACACTACATCACTGACATTACATTTAAAATTTAACGTACCCTACTCGATCTTCAATTATCTATCTTTATCAAACGATAGTTTCGTGATTAACGAGATTTTTTAGTAGTCAATTTCCAGACAGTTATGTAGTGTGTTACAGAGATACAGAACATGTATTGCAATAAGTAATATGAAACTCTCAGACAAATAGGTAAGTTTTTTTACTTTTATTATACCTATAAAAATATGTAACTAATATATAATCAACTGAACAGTTGACTACCAAAATCGATTACCGATACTTTGCATAGAAACGCGTTAAATTCAAAATGTTATATTTTTACTTAAAATATGTTTAAGAAATACTATAAAGTTCAGACTTATGAACTTAGACTCTCATATTAAAAGTAGAAGGAACGAGAAGAACTTTCTGTTTTAACTAAATGATCTTTGAAAGATTGTTGCAAATGTAAAAGAAACAGCATGGTGATGGTAGACCCAAAGATAACCGGTATAAACCTATTATACGGAGTTCCTAATATCGAAAACTTGTTGCAATACACGCTCTCGGCGGAAGTACAATAGGGCCGACATTCAGCGATAGTAGTAATCTCTCACAACACAGTAACTTTAGCCGGCCGACGCCGCAGTCTGCAATGCACTAACTTAGTGTTAACCGTAAGCCCTTATAAACATGTATAAGCATGAATTCAACTACTTTACAGACAGCCACAGAATATGTACTCATGTATATGATTCTCTAGATCTGTTTTATCTAACCTTCCATGACTTTACCCGAACACTTTAGACATTTTTAATATTTGATGGAGTATATAACACCTCAATACATTTTCACAAATTTTAACGATTTTGATGTTACTTTAAAACTTTAAGAAAAGGAAGGGTCTTTTGTAAGGGGCCTTTGGCATTTACTTCAAATTGTATGTATGCATGTGTGTATGTGCATGTGTCTTTGTATCACTACGTTACATCGTAAAGTGACAAATTTAGACAACATGATATTTAGGCCAATTTTATAGATTTTTTTGGGAAATAAAAAAATCTTTGTTTTTTTTCACAAATGAATTTGGTACGCATATTTCTGTAGCTGACTATATTATTTGTAAATACTTTAAATATGAATTGAGAAATTTAGGATATTTCTATCACAGTTTCAAGTCTATGATATTACTTATATATAATTTATATTATAGACTAAATTGCGTCGATTCAAATCTTATAGGATTTTGAGTTAAATATTTTAATTATAAAAACTGTAACAATGGTTATAACTAGACTATTTGCAGACTGTGACGTCAGCAGTATACATATATTAGTTAAAATATAACTAATATTTGGCATCAGAGTATGACAATTTAATTGCGTGTACCGTGTTTTGAACTGTTAAAATAGTTTGTCGGGCTCCTAGACTAACTTCAGACTGGTCTCAGCTAGTCTGGGAGCCGGAGTGTTTACACTATTGCGATGTATAAAGCTAATGTTTAAATATTTGTATATGAATTTGAGATTCTATTCTTATCAGACAGACTCATTTTGGTAATGCAACTTGCTAAATTTGGAAAATAACTTGATCTACGTTTTGGCCAAAAGAAATAGCGGCCGCCGAAGACACTTAAGTAATAAATCAATTAAGGTACATTTAAATGAAAGGTCTACTGGACTCTCGATTAAAATTTAATTTGAGTCATATACCTCAAAGAAAAGCGAATAGGTTTAACTCACTAGTGTTTCAACAATATTTAACAATGTTCTGATACAAATAGAACCTCATTCAATATTGCTTTATACTTTGTATTTATATACTGTACATCTAAGTTAATACTTCAAGGCGATAATACTTAAGTGATTACATAAAACACGGTACAGCGCGCCACAGCTACAGTTGTATCCAAGTTACATTAATAAATATCTGATTACAAGTTAAGTACAAGTTCTACAGTTATTAGAGCACTTTGTATTTATTAGTGAAGCCTTAGTTAACTGTATCATTAATATACACATTATGGAGAAATATTATTGTATCAACAACATTATTATTCATATAGCAACATTATATCAAGAAAAGATGGAAGGTAACGTGTAGTCAACAATAGACAATAAATACCGATTAGTATTTACAAAAAGTTACGAAACTTGTTTATAAAAAGGACAAGTGTTTATATAATGTTGCCATATCAATAAATAATCGATAAAGCCAGTTATCATAACCATCGTAAGCCGACCCGCGTCGAAACAGCCGCGAGATTCTGAACTCAAATGGTTGTTGTGAATAAAACAATTTGTACCAAATAAATAGTGTACTAAAGTTAACATGACTATGTCCCGGGCCCGCCCGCGAGCCGCGCCTGCGGCTAGCGCGGGTACGACGTGGCCTGCAACACACCGCTCAGCGTTAATATACACATCAGTGCACAGAAAACAAGGGGAGGTTTGTGTCCAAGAGTGGGAAAATATATGTAAGTTGGATAGTACTTATTATTAAAATTATATTAAGATAGCAGCACGAATTTAACTTTGGTGGCAAGTTTTGTAAATGTTATAAGTTTCAATTTAGTTTATTTTGTTAGAAGAAGACTTGAATTGCTATATACGAAGAGGCATGAGTTGACGGGTCCAACTGCCACCGAGAGTAAATGGGACCACAAGGGTAGCCTAACCACAGGGAGACAAGATTGCGTAAGAATGTAACAAAAGAGTCGTGAATTTATCACTTAGTTTTCAATAATAGTTTTTATTAATATGTAGTGTGTGGTGAGTACCTAGTTGATGGTGTGATGTCAGGAGGCCGCGTGGTCGTGCGGCAGGCGGGCGCTGCGCTCCGTGCCACTCGCCAGCAGAGAGCTGAACTCCAGCTCCAGGATCTGCCGCGCCTGAAAACATAATACGGGGTTACACTCCACTACTCCCATAAACATATTAAACTCGTCTAGATTAATTATTTTGCGCGCAATTAGCGCAGCAAATATCTCATCTCGCGTGGCGCTTTTACTTAAAGCGTGGGAGTCGAGATTATGATTTACTGCGTAAGAATACAAATGGCAGTATTTGAACGAGATATGTGAGACTTTGCTTTCGCTTATAAAAAATAATTTTCTAAACATCGTTGGTATAAATATTTCCCTATATTATTATGTACCCTATAGCATTGGTTAGTGTATAGTCATACCTGCGTGTTCTGCGTGGGTATCTGCAGCGCCAGCGCCATGCTGTTGGCGTCGAAGTTGTCGTCGAGCGCGATCAGCGCGCCGTGCACGCCGCTCTCCGACAGGTTGTTCGCGTACTCCTGTACCACACGAACACATTATTATAGGAAGTAATTTGTTTGTAAAGTAAATGTTACCAAGGAATGGATTAAGATCTTTCTTCTCTCTCAAAACTGCGCTCTTCATTTCTTGTCTAGTGCGTATTTTATGTATCAAGCTATTGAGATTGCTCGATTACGAGTAAGTGATTTTGCGGCTTCGATATATAGAAGGACGGGATCAGACGTTCTGTTTACGGTGAGAGTCCGTCGTTTTTACACGATAATGGTTTCAATTCAGTTGATGGGTCAGTTACTAGGGCAGCCCACCGAGCGGTCGGTGTATGAAGAATTGCAACACATTACCATACACCGACACAAAAACGCGGATGACGTAGCTCGGCGGTTCAGGTTTAGTCAGTTTGACACTACCCATTTCCTCCCCCGAGGGGTGGGTGTCCATGAGGATTTCCCTGCCTTAACGAAAAAAAGGGCAGCCTATCAAAGTACATAGCGTACTACCAGTAGTGGTGGGCAGGTGCAGTACCTTGAGGTTGATGGCGGCCAGCCACCGCTGCAGACGCTCGTTGGTCCACACGAGCACGTCGCGCGCGCAGTGCTCGGCCGCGCGGCGCCGCTCCTCCAGCGCGCGCACGCTGTAGCCCACGCGCTTCAGGCACGCCACGCCGAAGTGCAGCGACGTCCTGCGGACAGCGCGCCAGCGGTACGGTTAGCACACGGAGATAACAGTAGCGCCAGATCTATTCATCATCTCTCAATTGAACTAGTGACTGGGCTAGGATATTCGGTGTTCGGGACGATGGGCACGAGGATATCCGTCATCCAATTATTGAATTGTTGCTAAGTTGTCCCAATATGAGGCGGAGGAACGAACGTTGATAGCAAGTCAACTCCACAACACTACCCAATTCCCACTGTGTTGTTCTTTAAACAGTTCGCATTTAAAATCAAATAAAGTTACGTTACTTATCGAAAAAGACTGTAAGCCATAAACATTAGAAGTTTTTTTATATTCCTTCCTTAACATATTTAAGGCTTGGGCGCTTTAAATATGTTAAGGAAGGAATATGTTATTATCCTATGTCAATGATCTATACTACTATACTAAAACTCCTATCTAAATGTACTATACCTGTGGAAGCTGTCCAGCATCTTGAGCTGTGTCCGCAGGTCGCGCTTGGTGAGGTGCTCCAGCATGCGCGCGTCCACCAGACACTCCATGAACGTCGTGCGGTACTGCGGCAAGCCTGACACACACAAGCATACATTAGGAGGAGATTATTATTTAGGGTGGCTCAAGACAGAAATTAAAAGCATCAAGTAAGCTGTTCTAGTATCCAATATTTAACTAATGGGGAACTTAAAAACAGGTGGTTTTATTCTCATCCTCTGCAAAATGGAATCAACGTGAAAAGCATGTTTAGTAGTTATTAATAAAAACGCTTTTCATCTCTTCTGAAGTCTTACAATCTAAACTCACCGCATGAACTGGTTAAATATGGCAAAGGATAGAGAATCGTGGAAGAATTTGGGAGAAGCTTTTGCTCAGCAGTGAGACACAGTAGTCTAGATAATCCACATATATAGTACCTAGCGAGGGTAGCCAGACGTTCCCGATCCACTCGTGGTTCATGTCCCCGAAGGCGAGCGCGGCGCAGGCGGTCCCGCGCGGCGCCGACGGTGACGTCAGCGACACCATCTCCTGGATGGCCAGCCGCAGCTTCAGCCGGTGCAGCGGGTTGCTGATACCTGCGCATTAGCACTACGGTAACAAACTATTCTCTGAAACTAGGTGAAATCGATGGCAGCAAAAATCTGCCCACTGAAATTGCTTTCAATAAGTACAAAAGTAATGTAGGAGAGAGAAATATTTGGAAATTAAACGCTTGACGTCTCCATACAAGCCTTAGTCGTTTTTTTAATATTTTTATGGCGTTGCAATGATGGCGCCAATTTTTAAACAGTACAATTACAATTTTACAATTATATTTACGTTTTATTACAGTCACTATACATTTTTAAACAGTTACACTATCGGCTGCATTTAGATATAAGGTAAACAGGACAACTACAAGAACCCCCTTCGAGTTCGAGTTTATTAATTGACTTCCAAGTCAACCGTGGTAAAAAACAGGTTAGTATCCAAACGTTCTTCCACTGAAACTACTAACGTATTTTCTGTAGTGAATACTGACCGATCTCCCGCTGGATCTCCTGGTCGGAGAGCGCGGACATGATGGCGCCGGACTTGACGTTGGCGCGGCAGGCGGCCACGTACCAGGCCGGCATGCCCACCCACAGCTCCAGCCACGCCACCACGGTGGGCCCGTTCCACAGCGCGAACGGGGTGCCCGCGCGCATCGCCTCGCCCAGCAGCTCGTGGCGGTAGTCGCGGTCTCTGTATGTACCACACAGATAGCAACATTAGAACAGATAATCGTTTCCTGCAACAGCTAGTTTCAGGAAGATAATAAACCGGCCAAGTGCGATTAGATACTGAGTGTTTCCGCACATACAGGATAATGTAAGTCAAATTTGGAAAAAGTGGCCACCCATCAAATTAATGGAAGTAAGAACCTCGATCTTAATTTTTATATTTCACTAATGGCAACTTCATATCTCTTTCACGACTCATGGGATGTAGCCTGGTGATAGACGGACAGACTAGGTGAAAGACGGGTTGAACTGCAAGGTACATGAATATTATACTGACTTGCTCTTAGTCCTAGCGTAGTCTTGATGCTGCATGGGCGCGTGCGACATGGGCGCGTGAGGCGTCATGGCGTCGCTGATGGCGGAGTCGTCCGCCAGCGAGGACAGCCCCAGCGAGGACACCGACGACAGGGAGCGCGGGCTCTGGCCCTGCTGCAGCTGGGGACAATGGTTTCTTACCCTGAGTATATTTAATAAGGATCAGTAGGTTTATATCCTGTATTGATTGGAGATTTATTTTTGGTGCCTGTTGTTTAATGAAGCGCTTTTGGTTATAAAAGGGTTCCGTTCAAATAAATAAATGAATAAATGGTATATACCCATCTACTGAAACTTGAACCAGACCCAAAATAGATGTTGTCGCTGAAGTAATATGTTCTATCAATTAACCATCCTTTGCTTTAAGTTATCATTTGTCGAACTGGTCTCGTGTTTATGGACAAAATATCCCTTATTAAATCCTGCAACAACACTGTTATGACACTTAATACAAAACAAATCTTACCGGCATCCCCGCCTTCTCTTTCTTGCTGAAGAACCTTCCGAGTGAACTCTTGATGCCCCTCTTCTTCTGCTGGTGCATGGAGGCGATGGACGCGGCAGAGGCGGCGCCCGCGCGGGCCCCGCCCCCCTGCCCGCCCCACGTGCTGGCCATGCCCCCGCCCAGTGACGACGCCATGCCACCCAGCGACTCTTGGCTCGAACTCGATGAGATATTGCTAAAAATGATAAATAATACTTCAGTAAATTATAATAAAGGTAGGCTATATAGTTCTTTGGTAAATTATCGCTACAAATGTTTGAAAAATAAAAGTAACATCTAATAGTTTACAGCAAATAAATTAAGATTTGACTCTTCGCTGTGCAGAAATGAAAGTGCAATGTTTTTAGTAAAGCGAAATGGATTTAGGACTGCAGTTGCATCGTTCCAATTATAAAGAAATTTGTTAAAATTGTGTGCTGATGAATGACGAAACTAATAATGAGAGTCAAACGAATTGCAGAAGGTAACCAAAGTACTACATATGAATAGTAAGAAGATGTTGTTTTGTCATAAAACTATGCACTTATCTCTCCTAGTTTAAGTCACACCTGTGTTTTTATATTCTAGCTATTTAGCATAAAATGGAATTACTAATACTTAGCCATATCGACCTCTACTATGGATTTGGGGTCACACAAAAAGAAGCATTCAAAAACATACCGTTGATAGTTTCATAGTCCCATCATACAAGTTGTAGGAGTTGTTAATCAATTAGTAATTCCATTTTATTTGTTATAAAATATTTAATTAAATAAAATAAAAATTCTAACAAATTGTCTGAAAAGAAAATGCATGCATGTTAAAACAAAATAACATTGTAAGCGGACAAACCGACACATTGTTTCTGTCCCATATTTAAAAACTTATCGACATAGGAATTTTTTTTCTGAAATGAAATATTTCCTGGAGAAGAGCATTACCGTACTATTTTTGGCAGAAATGTTCATGCGGCTCTTTGCCAACTACCAATTGAGCAAGCGTTTTAGAGACTGGCGTCTTCTCTTCTCTAACGAAACGAAGAAGTATTTTAAAGAAAAGTTGCTGCTGATCAGAATATCACCTTCTTACAAGCATTCTGATAGTATCCTAACATTTTTACGAATTAAAAATTTCATAATTTTCTTCAGATATAACTGGCAGACTTGACCAAACACGGATGATGAAACAAATAGCTATCGACTATCCTATACATGTTGGATTTGAGACAGAGTCGGTGCGGGACGTAGTTGAACAATGTGTCGGGGCAGTCGCACCACAAGTGAGCGAGGTTCACTTGCGAACGGTACACGGGTTTGGTTCCCGGCTGAGGCAGGCACCTGTGCATGGGGATCCGCGCGAGGCTGCCTGACATTATCGAACTCCTGAGCAGCATGTGGGTACAAGTAGCAGGTTAGTTTTATAAATAAAATATATGGTAATAGTTGTTTAGTATTGGAACATAATACACCTTATAAAACTGATTTTTAAAACCAAGTTTTGACGCCGTGTCGTTTCCTTAGTCAATATTGCCTTGCGACACGTCAGGAATTGCAAAAAGTTCACGATCTCAATGCCATGGTGAACGAATAACTTTAAACTAACACTTCTTAGCATGTTGCTTACATTTTTGACTACTTTTTTTCTTCTAACTTTACCAAAAAGTTAATTATTATATTTATTTATAGGTTAATACGGAACAATTTCTTTGATTCATGGTAGTCCGTAGTGTGATATGTAAAGTAGTGTAACTCACGCGTCATACGGCGGCTGGTAGTGCGTGCGCAGCCGGTCCCGCTCGGCGTGTATGGCGCGCGCGGCCCGCTCCAGGCGCAGCGAGCGCGCCGTCAGCGGGGACTCCGCGCCCTCGCCGCCCGACACCACGCCGCCGCCCTCCTCGCACAGCTGCAGCTGTTAGTAGAGCACACGGTCACTATACACACGTACATAAGTACTGCAGTTGTCTGTACAGGCTTGGCGAAGCATGGATCAAATGGATGTAATTCAAAATGTTTTTGCTCTCACACCGAAAGAGAAAGAAAGATGTTCGTATGGTTAAAACGCTCGTGCGTGTTTAAAAAAAAATCAATTTACCCCCATTTCATCCCTTCTCGTTTCTAAACCTTTCGGTCTATGTTTTAAGTGAAAATTTGACTATTTTGGTAAATATTGATGAAAATTAAAAATACAATAAACAGAGTAAATATTTATCTTTAAACAACTAATCGACTCTTAATTAAAATATGAAGTAAATTTTGTAACCCTAACGGTTACCTACTGTAAATAGAAAAATATTAATTGATATTAAAATAAAACTTTTAGAAACATAAACTTATTTAATTTATATAACTGTGTCTAACATATGAAACATATTAATCTAGTCAAGTTATATGATTTATTGACTCTATCAGTCACAACACATTTTAAATGCATAAACAAATTTAAACATATAAATAATAAATTTCATATCGAAATAGAGTATATACACCACTTTATAAACTTTAGACTGAGTGAGTCAGCGATACTCAAAGTGTATAGCCATTATTCCAGATGGCTAATCATGAAACAACTTTTTTCCAGGCAGTAGCCTTATTAACTAAAGTCTACCCAAGTTCTATTCTTTTCTCTTCGTGTATTGAGGCCGGAGCAAAATAAAAAAAACCCCGCTTAACGCGTATAAAATACTAATAAACCTTTTTTCTATACGTTAAGGAATCGTAAACTTTTCTTTAAAGCTAAGTCGAGTGAAAGTTACTAAAACATTTGGCAAATTCCATTGAAATTCATGAAGACCCCTTAGTAATAAAATGTTGAGTACCACAGCTCAGTAAACAAGTAATAATCGCACATACAAGCGTCGCCTACAGTCTACGTTGCGTGAAGCAGTGCTGTGCACTTATATATCGTTTATATAACAATATTTATATGTATAACTACTCACTAAGTACATATATTTGGGGTATAGCTGTCATGCCAAATATAAGGTTGGTTATCCACCGATGTTACCTATTTTTTTTAAATAAATGGGAACTGAGTATCTTCTAAATGTCGCTAAAAGTTTCTGTGGATTTAATGAACTTCTTGAAAATTGTATGAAGTATCCCCGGCCTTGACAAATAGAGAATTAATACTTTTGAAGAACATAATGCCTAATTCTATAATGTTTTAGAAGATGTTCTGCAGCTTTACAGGAGTTGAGCAAATTTTATTCAAATTGATTGTTGTGGGTGGAAAAACCAACCTATAATATTATTTTTACAATAAGGCATTTAACTAAACAGTATTGAATATAACAATATAAATAATAAATTGCGTATCATGCTAGGATGATATATAATATAGGTACAATTGATTTATAAATTAATATAATATTTATCTACACAATAGCTACAAGTTTATTCGTATTTTAAACAAAAATCTGGATTAAATAACCTGTTGTATCTATAACTACACATTACCACTTGGTTGATAAAAAATTCTCTAAAAAGCTAGAAAAAAGGTTCCAATTATTTTATAATTAAAATAGTAGAATACACCAGGCTATTTTCTAGCACGTTATGTTGTCAAGACTCGCAATGTTCCACACAGCTGTAAGCCATTCCCGTGAATGCGTGCAAACCATCCTTGTACGGAACTGTACCGCTCAACTGTGACATCTTCACTCTTGGTGACGTTTACGCTGAAGTTTAAAGTTTTTTTGAGTTATGAGTTAAAAAACGTGTTATAGATAATCGCGAATTACATCATATCGTATTCCTTGTGATTTGCGATTCTCACTCTAATGACTCTAGGGAGAATATGAGAGTGCAAAAATTGCAGAGAAATACTCATTTTGATTGCTATTAATGTAACCAGTGTAATATCACGAGCAAAGCGCTGATCAAGTGAGCAGAGTTGATCAAAGAGCAGAGTTGATCAAACGAGCAGAGTTGATCAAACGAGCAGAGTTGAGCAAATGAGCAGAGTTGATCAAACGAGCTCAGTTGAGCGGTACAGTGTATGCGCGCGGACAGTGGCGGCACAGTAGCTGCAGCATGAGGTGTGTGGGGGGGGGAGCGGACCTGGCTGGAGGGCAGGCTCTCGGAGGCGGGCGGCGCGCGCCAGTGCGCGTGCGCGGGGGACGTCGACGCCGGCGCCTGCTCGCACGGACCACGGAACCACACCCACTTATATTACTTACCAAACCCACGGACACTCAAACTACACTCAACTTTAACACGCTTAGGTAAGAAGTAGTTTCAAAATCAGATATTTGTTTTGGCTTAAAGTTGAGTAAAGGTTGAGTATTCCGATTATTACTAGTACATGATTTAAAAAATATACACATTATGTTTAAGACCCATTATAGCTATATGAAAACATGTTAGGTTTGAAAAGAAAGTATTGTACGGAAATGATTTATTAATTCAAAAGTTGAATAAAAATGTGATTCGATTCTCAGCATTTGATTTCTTTGTTTGGAGACAATTCGCATGTTATTCCGTACAATTCTTTCTTGTTTTTTACCACATCCCAGAATTATTAGTATTATGATACCCATATGAAATGAGAAACTATGTCTGTATTTTTGTAAGTATGAATGCATAAATTAGTAGGATCTTCTTAAGTGTGTATTTGTCGATTTATATTTGTAATGTGTTGAATCTAGTCCAAGAATTTTTTCTTTTCTTCTGAAGAAAAATCTATTGCGAAATATGAATTATTGTACTGAGAATAAAAGGAGAGACCAATCAAGCAGAATGGATTGATAACCAATAGCTAGTAAAATTTAGGAAAGATTTTGGTCTTTTTTTCTTTAAGAACATCATGCCTAACTCGGTTTATGTAATTTAGTCTTTTTTGTCTAGTATTAATCAAACCTAGACTTTTTGGTAGCATGTGTCGTTTGTGTTGTGTGTGTGCGAAGGGGACTGGCTGAGTACGTACGGTGTGGTACTTGTGGTGCGCGGCGAGGTGGTGCTGCGCGTGGGGCAGCAGGTGGGGCTGGTGGGGCTGGTGGGGCTGGTGGGGCGGCAGCGCGCGCGACGGCGACGCGGCCAGCGGCGGCGAGTCCCCGCGCCGCGACACCACGTTCATGTGCTCGTAGCTGCCCACCTGCCCACACCACACCCGCTTATATACATCCTGGACGCAACCCACCACCGCCACGCTTAGTATACAAGCCACTACCTACTGTATCACACGCAGAGCAAGGGACCGGACAGAACGTGAAAACTACATTTGGATCCTTTATTAAAAAGTCTTTACAATTCCTTTATGCTGGGTTCGCGTTTGTTTCGGTTACACGTTTATTACAATTTTTTTGATTAGAATGAAATTAATTCCACAAATTGTCATTTTACTCCTCATGTTAAATTGTAGTCACCAGCAAACTATTATGAGAACTGATTTATGAGACCTCAGTTAATTTTGCTTTTTGAGGACATCGTCAGCTCTGAATAAAAGCTTTAAATTACAGTAATAAAGTGAGTTAACACTCTCGTATCCACGTTCTGTCCTAGACAATCAGAATAGTATGTGAATAATGATGAGTATACAGTAGGTAGAGGTCGATGTCGGCTATGGGGGTGATTCGAGGCGATGGTACTATTGTGGACACTTGTACAGCATCAGTACTGGGAGTACCGATACTGAACATGTGGAAGTTAGTAGGGGTCAGTAGCGGTGCGACGAAGAACGTAACTCATAAAGTGAGGTTCCCATTTAAAAACGAATATTTTTGTACCAAAAGGTTTTAATGAAAGGTATTTATCCTTACCTTCTTAAAACTCTAGGGCACGTAAACTAATTATTATTGAGAAAGATGATTTGATTTGATTTTATTCAAAAGAACGACACGTTTCGAAATTTAATTTAGGGAATAACGGAAGGTCGCGCCACCACTGACTAATCACCACCAAATGATATGAAAGGCGACCCATCACCAAGAATACATGTAAATGAAAGATTATGAGAGCTGAGAGAACTGAAACATATGAATTTAAGTGAAGTTACATACGATATAGTTATTTTCCCACAACCAATGGACTGTACAATAGTTAAAACAGGTACTTTTGACTATAATACCCAATCACCAGAAAGCCTTACCTTGGAACTCGAATCCGGCTTTTGAGATCTCCAAATATTTACTGCTACTATTTTGTCGTCGATAATTCAGAACCCAACTTATTCTCAGTGATAACAAAAAGTACTCAAAATCATCTGGACGGGCTTAGCTGTAATGTATGTGTAAGACACGCCATAGAAAAGTGACATAGTATCTAAAAGGTTCTGGCAAATATGAAGTCTTTGTTCTGTAGGTACGTACCCTGGACTCGAGCTCCTCGGCGCGGGCCTCGGTGGTCTGCTTCTCTTCCTGGATGAGGCGGATCTCGGTGTTGATGGCATCCAGCTGCTCCTGCAGCATCAGCGCCAGGGCAGCCGCGTCCGTGTGACCACCTTCAACGCCACCATCTGACTCTTCGTTCTACACAATATTATTAGTCGTTAATAATTCATTGCAAAATTATTGAAAATATTTCATTCAAGATTGTATTTTGCTTCTGGCTTACAAAACGATAAATGACTAGTTGCAAGATTGCAAACTTTTATAACTAAGGAGGGAGATGTTACTACTAAATTATCGCAGTTAGGATGGAGTGTTTTTCAGGTATTTTATTTATGAACTAGGTACTTTATTTACGTCACAAACCTCAGCGTCGCTGGACACGTCGAAGGGTTGCTGTACATTAGCCAGCACGTGAGCTTGCTGCAGCTTCTCCCAAGAACCATCCAGCTGCAGAAAACAAACAATAAAGATATGGTCCGCCAGCCGTCTACTGTACGTTTCTATGACTATCACATTAGGTCTGACTAGCACAAGAGCGCAAATTTACTTTGATGAGCGTTTTTAAACCCTTCCATACATTTAGGACAGATTAGGAAGCCGTTAATAGTTCAAGGGGTATCGGAGAAGTTTTTTGAATTTTAGGATGCTGTCCTGGCTGTGGATTATTCGTCTTTTTGTATACTACTTCCACTCCATTTAATGATGGAATCTATCTTTCTTTCTTGCGAAAAAAACTACTCCCGCAGTAGGGACTCAATTCTTGTGTCGCTAGGGGTCACACAAACATACAAATCACATGCACAATGACGCTCAGACTCGGAACAAACATTTGTGGATGATACAAATTCTTATCCTACGCGGGGATCGAACCCGCGACACGTCGCGTTAAGTGGTTTTGGCATAATGACCTCAACCACTCGACTATCCGTGCAGTCAAGATGAACTTATGTAAAGTCTAGTATTCCGTACGTACCTTGGGCTGGAAGAGTCCGGGCGGCGGCTGCGGCTGCGCGGCGGGCGACAGCGAGCGCGTCAGGGCGTCCGTCTGCTGGATGTTGAACGCGATCTCCTGCTCCAGCATCTGACGCTTCAACTAAAACAAGCAGACTTCACTTAGATTTTTTTTATCTTTTGCATTTATGACCTCTATTGTTATCAAAGTAAACAATTGAACCAATTGTTTAGTTACTCGTCGGAGAAATTGTAACCTAAGCATAAGTACTATTCTTCTCCTACGCGCGTCGTAATCCTCAGTGCTGAAGGTCATGGTCACCCCTTCTCGCTCCGAAAATTACTTGTGTGTCGTTGTTCTAGTCCCACATTTTAATGGTATTAATGAAATCGACTGTAAAAGTTTCTAGAACTGGCTACTTTTGTATTAACTTAGAATTAATGAAATCGATTGTAAAAGTTTCCACAGCTAATTTAACCAGTTTTGTATCGACCCTTCCTGTTCATCATGACTGCAACATCTACTATACTCCAGTAGTAATCCACGACTCACCTGTTCAGTCTCCATACGCCACTTGGCGAGTTCCTTGAGTATCTCCTGCTTCTCAGCCAGCAGTTCGTCCGCGTACTTGCGCGTCTTCTCCAACTCCTGCGTGAGCGCGTTCTTCTCGTCCAGCGCGTGCATGCGCTCCTTGAGGTGAACTTGTAACCTGTTGGTAGAGTCAGATTCAGTTTGGTTTCGGAGCTGAAGGAAATATCTGGAGAAATATGTGACTGATTGGGAACTAGATATATTTTGATATACTTAAAATAGATGGGTTATCAATCAATTTTGTTGATATGTTGTTTAGATCAAACTTAGTTAATAGTATTGTGATTGAAACCAATACCATATCAGAAAAGTATTTTAAATAATTACTAAAATTATAAGTAAATAAATTACTAAAAGTTTAAACAGACTCCGGTTATGCTTGAGATACTATTTTTCCAATTCATCAGTTTTCAGACGATACTTTTTTAGGGAAAGCCTTTTTTTTTCATCTACCGATACATTATTGACAATAGAACCGTGTTAGTGTACTATCTATACGTTACCTGTCGTTGGACTCGGAGAGCAGCTTGTCGACGGTGGCGGAGAGCCTGGTGTTGTGTTCCTCGTTCATGCGCAGGCGCTGGTTGAGGCGCATGAGCTCGGCGTTCTTGTCGTCGACGCTGGCCTCCAGCCGCTGGATGCGGTCCTCGGCCGACCCGTGTCGCTCCTGCGCCTGCGCGCCCAACGCACACTACTCTCACATTTAAGATTTACATGACTGGTGCTCATATACTAATTATACTAGGGTTAAGATATTATTATTTTTTACTTAAACACTGTAAAAAACATTCAACCGCGCAGAACATTTCGTCGTCGTGCGTGGTGGAGGGATAAACGCGTCTTCAGATTAGTGATGTAAGAAAAGGCTACAATAGCGCCACTGCGATTTTAAAAATTGTATAAAAGTAATGGCATGCGTAATGCAAAACAGTGGCGCCACTGAAGCTCTTCCTTTATTATACATTGATCGTCTAAGGCATGCGTTAAATATATCCAGCAAGGGATTCAATCCCATAGCCCTTCAAAACAAATTACTTAAATCCGAAATAGTTTAGACAGACAACAAAGTTTTAGTTAAGTTAGTTACATCACACATGAAAGAACCCGCAATAGTTAAAATAATATTTATTTCTACTTACAATGGACATGTCGATTTACTAACGTGAATGAATTATGAGAAGCGGGAAGCATGACTTGCTTATTAACTATTACAGACAGTATACTTTGAATACTTCGCAATATTCATCCACTTGATCCACCTGCTTAGTTTTAGCATTCCAATGTAATCCTTATGCAAGACGCACAAAGTCTATTTTCGTCTACGTTCGTCTAGCTCCGTCCTTTTCAAATTTTAAACTTATTGTCTCATGCACATTAACTTTATCCTTTTCTTTCCAATTGAATTTATTTTGGAAGAAAATTCATTGGACTATGTTAAAATTGGGATGCTTCTCTTTTTAGTACGCTTTGTAGGTTTCCCGACTACTTCATTCCCCTAGAGATACCGACCTGGTTGAGAGCCTCCATCCTGGCCTTGAGCTGTTCCTCCATCTCTGGCAAGGAGGACATCTGCGCTAACTTCTGCGTGGACAACTCCAACTTCTCCTCGATGGCGGCTATCTTCTCCTCTTGCAGCTGCAATGCGAATGACGTGACATGGTCTATGAACTGTGCTGGTGACAACTAGAAGCTCTAAGGGAAGTTAATTTGTTAGTAACTGTACAATGACGTTTAGATTGGGTTCGAGTTCATCAATTCGGGAGTTGGCTACTATTAATACGAAATAAATACTTCTACCACCATGATTTTTTAGTAAACCAATACCTATATTTACAAAAATAATGATGTAGGATTACAGTTTGGTCCACAATCATGCCTTGAGTTTTCCTCTAAACGAGTTTCATCCAATTTCTGAAATACCTTCAACCATAACCAGCCTACAAGACCTCTACAAGTACCCTGAAAGGCCTATAAAGGCGCTCAGGTCTCACCTTAAGCTGGGCCTGCTTGTGGTTCAGCTCTTGCTCCAACTTCTCGTTGAGGTCGTGCAGCGAGGTGGACTCGCGCTGCGCGTTCAGATACCGCTTCTCGAGTGTCGTTATTCGCTCCTCCTGAATACAAAAGAAAAAAATTAAGGAAGGATTCAAGATTTCGTTTGACTCTAGTCTAGGATTACAAATCATTAGGTTTTACTGAATCTGTTTTACATAATTTCAACTTAATGTCTTCCAAAATTAAGCAGTGAAAGATGGGCAAATCAGATCGCTGATCAGAGTAACCTTGATATTAAAAATTGCTCCCCATTTGATAAGTTAGTTTTTAAATCTGAATTTGCAAATAAAACTGTCATATACTGACTGCCATTAAATAAACTACAAGTTCAACTATTACTAGTGTAAGCTTAGTCCATGTTTACCTGGTCTTCCTTCTGCGCGACGTTCTCCCTGAGGTCCCGCTGCAGCTTGGCGCACTCGTCCTGCTTCTTGGCGAGCTCCTTCTCGCCCTTGGTGAGGCGGTCCTCGAGCTCGGACACCTTGTTGTTCAGCTCGGCCACGCGGCGCTGCCACGAGCTCAGCTCTGCTGACTGTTTGGGGAATATTGTTATTTTAACTTGTCATAAAATGTGTTTAATCCAAGCCTTAGTCTTTCCGAATAGTTAAGTTACCAAAGAAGCTATATGAAAATACTTTTATTTTTTGTCAGATTCAAGAAGCTAAATTTAAAGAACTGAAACCCAATATTCATTTTTCCAGTTTAAGAAATTTAGTTGACAGGAACAGTCTCTTATTTTGGGCAAAAAAAATTGCAAGTACTTGACCAGACATTTTCTTTTAATTGGGACTGTTTTCATAAGATTTATCAATTTACCACGTTACAGGTTTAGGCAACATTCTTACCCTTCTTGTTATTCTAACTACTTCAATGGTTCTCAATCGTATACACGTGAAGTGATTGCCAACTATTGAGGGCGCTACGGCCCGGTGGGGCCATGTGGGGGTGATATACCGTGAGTCCCAACTACAGTGGTGATCAGTGGTGATGGTGGTCACCGGTGATAGTGTTAGTGTATGGATGTGGGCCTAAGATCGGTGATGTCAGTGTGCTTCCATGGTTAGTACGCATCTCTATTGGCCGGATACTCAAAAGAACGAAACATTAAATTGCCAAGACAAATAAATCGGCGTTGAGTCTCTTGCCATCTCTGTCATTTAAAGGTATTATATAGCGACAGATATAGTTTTATGAATCATCGAGAGACAAGTTTCATTTGAGTAAACGGTAGTTTATTTTGCATGCTGGTTAGGTTCAGTTTTTATTAATACTTTAAAGGGTATAGCTAGATGTAAATTAAAGTTTAAAAAGAGGAAAATCTAAACAGATGTATTGTTTAAAAATAAGATCGTTTGTCAAACATACCATAACAAATATAACTAACACCAATTATGTCCAAAGGCACTTAAAGTTTTACTGATTGCTATGGACAAACTGACGTTTTTGTTTCGTCAAATTACAATGGAAAACATGGTAATTTATATCAGATCTGTATAATAAAGCGATACGTTTAAGCCAAAATAACTGCTAAATAAGCAACATGCTTGTTTCACTAGCAAAGCGCTCGTAGTCTAATTTAAATAATGATTTACGACTTAATATCTAGAGCCAGCTTCTTGGTATATTATAAGTGTAATACTTTTGACAAACGATCCGTTAAAGATTCTAGTTATTTACAAGTGGTACTAATTTCTAAATTAGCTAAACTAGGTTATATGACCGGTTCTTTTACCTTAAAGTGTGTCATTAAAAACATAAATAAATGCTATTTGGATCCATCAACTTTAGGGAAGTTAAAAAAGCCGGGTCAAAGCCGTTGCATCGTTGTAACTTTCAGTTCCTGATTATAATTATTTAAATAATAATGATATATAATTTTACAGGTTTTGAAGATACACGATACAATGGCTAAATATCTATTCTAATTAATCTAAGGGTATTAATCTATTGATTATTTTAGCGGTATATATGTACATATGCGGTCATATGCGGGTTAGTACGATGCGAGGCGTTATGGCGACACGATCGTGCATGGCGGCCAGACCGCGGTGTTAGGTCTGTTGGTCTGGTTGCTGGTCACAACCAGGCTCCAATGGCTATCTGTCCTTCATAAGACTTTTAATTCTGTAGTCTAAATTACTACAATGGCAGTGATTGGCATGTGGAAAAATTACAATCCAATGTGATCCATATCGAAACAGAATGTTGAAATATTTAAATTCTAATTCATTTTCTATTAATTGCGATTAATTTTTAATTCAATTATGTTTGCAAATAAATTACAATTTGACCTAAATTATGAATAGTTTATGGTTATAATTTATCTCGAAAAGAACTCTTAAAAGATCATAGTAACATCGGTTCATGGATTTTAGCATCCGAATATACTGTCAATATAAGTAAAAAAATTGAAAAAGTGGTGGAAAATGTTAAAAATGACATTAATATTGTTAGTGGTGGCAGCCATTGGAGCCGTGGCCGCCCGCCAGCCCGCACAGCGTGATGGAGCGACTCTAACCTGCTTGGCGATCGTATTTTGGAGTTCACTGATTTTCCTTGTCGTCTCCGATTCGCCGTTTACATTATTTGTATCCTGTTGTCCATTGAAAACAAACATCAATGTAAACTAACGCTATTTATTGTTTAAGCGGAGTTCTCTAGTGCTTTACTCTGTTCATAGCTATAGAAAGTACGTTTGAAGTTTTTTCTTTGTATGAATTGAGTAAAACAATTACAAAAAATACACACAGTATACCTTTTCTGATTTAATAAGGGAGCTGGTATTTTTTCGAACAATTATGTAGCAGTATTAAATATTCTAATAATTGTATTGTTACCACACTCTTTATACAGAAAAGGTATACAAAGAAACAATTTAGCACAGTCACCATCCACTAAGGCTGCGTACACAATAACGACTTTTGGATCTACATACCTGTGTCATTAAATATTAAATTCAGAAATATAAATAAAATAGGTACTATATGAAAAATATTCATTGATTTGGCAACCTCATTATGAAATATATTTTATTTAACGCATATCTAGATTAAAAGCGTTACATAGCTTGAAGATTAAAGGTTCAAAAAGAAATTTTCAAAATTTTAGTTTATTGAGACAGAATAAAAGAAGCAATTGTAAGGTAACAAATTAAGGTTTTTTTTTAAGGATAAATAGAAAAAGTCATAGAAACTAATATGCAAAACATGCAAAGTCGTCAGTGTACACGCAGCCTAGGCTATCTAAAGGAGAGAAACAAAAGAAAAACACTCGTGTGTTGACTGTTAGTGTAATTACATAATGTACTGTGTAGCTGTAGGCTGGAACAAGTCTCTTAACGACCCCAGTGCAAGGTTATACCCAGTGTTGATCAGGATTGACCGTAAATTATTAAGGTTCAACTTATAGGTAAATAAATTTTACTTGGACTAGTAGACTTGAGATGCTTGACAATTGATTAAGTTAAAGTATTGTGTTCATCTTTTTTTTAACTGTGTTAACAAAACACCTTTCCAGTCAAATATCTTTTTCATGTCTTGTCAAAAAGTACGGTTAAATAATAACATTTTTGAATATAAAATAATGAAAATAGGTGGCTTTTTATATTAACTTTCGTGAGGATGACTAATACTTCAAAGATGCAACGATTTGCTCACGCGTATTTATCAGGATCGTCCGACTAGTTTAAAATCTAACTAGAGTCTCTAATCATAAGCAGATATCAGATAACCTCAAAAATATTACCAATCACAAATAATCTCATATAACTTTACAACCACATAACAATTGACGGACAATCCTCTACACCTATCCCTACAAGTACTCCCTACTATAACACATCATGTTCAGTATATATACTAGTACATACATACATACATACAGTGGGTGGTACATACCTTGGGCGTCTGCTGCTCGCCGTTCTGGTCGGGCGAGCCGGTGGGCACGGTGCCGTTCTCTTTGGGCTTGTCGTCTTGTGATGACTTGTATTGCTGTAACTGTGGTACACATATCATGTAATAATTTACAGTTTAGTTAAGTGTACTAATAGGGAATTTGATTAAAGAAATCAAAAATATTGAATGCGTATTTTTATTTAATCAAATCATTAAAAAAAAATTGGAAGTTTAAAATTACTTAAGATGGTAAAATGTATGGTAGTGGGGGCTAGTAACATCACTTGCCAGTAAAAAGCGAACTGGTAAGTGACGTCATAAAAAACACTGAATCCCCTTAATTTTTTGTTCACGAAATATAAATACGATATAAAAAAGAAACCTAATAAATATTATTTCCGATCTATATTTTAAGATCTTAGCATTCGACCTAACTCTTACATAAATAGGTACTAGAGTAGCGGCCATTAGCATCGGAAGTACTCCGCAGTCTCGCATAGATTTATGTTCACAAAATGTACGTATAAGTACAGAGTGTAGTAACTGACCTCCTCTTTAGTTAAAGCTAGTTCCTCCTCCAGCGCCGTGTTTCGTTCTAACGCAACACGCAACCTTTCTCGAACCTGAAACACGGAACAATACATGTAGAGCAATGTTCATAGTATTTTGTTCGTGAAATAAAACAAAATGATCTTTGACAAAATGACTGCTTTCACAAATTACACAAAATATTTCACTACGATTCCACAAATAAGCTACTAACTAGTAGATCTATTTGTCTTTTATAAATAAAATTGAAACAACGAACTGTAACTATAAACTCTATTACTTAAACACCCTTTATTATAAAATAACAAATAGATCCTTTGATAACAATAACAGTATTGTTTAAGGAAGTTGTGTTTCGATTTAACCCTTTAGACAGATGCTAACCAAACGGACTGGCAAACTTGAGAAAGTAGAATTTGACGATGAAATTCACAAAAGAGTCCACAGACTACTTGTTTTAGATCAAGAGGACAGAAAACTAACAAGTTGTTGGACTTGGACGTGATCTTGACTAGATGACACAAAGCAATTTTTTTTTTTTTTAAATAAACGACTCCCGCACTAAGGAATTTAATCCTTGTGACGCTAGATGATTCACAAACGTTCAAGTCACAAGCACAATGACACCCAGGCTCAGGAAAGCATTCATAGATCACACAAATGCAATGAAATTGCGACAAGACGCGCTTGGTGGGTTTGGCGTGGTGAACTCAAGCACTTGGCTATCCGTGCAGTCAAAATTATCAAACTTATCGAAACAATAGAAGAAGTAGTAAAATGGGTATATTACCTTTTCGTCGAGCGCCTTGTGGTGTTCGAAGAGACTCTTGAGCGCCTTGAGCACCTCGACTTCGGAGGAGACCCCCGACTGCGCGGCCGCCTGCCGCTTGACCACGGTCATGCGCAGCGAGCGCTCGTGCCGCGACACTAGGCATTCTAGGTGCTCTAATAGTAACTGTAAGGGTAAACAAATACATTAGGTATAACATATCAGAAGAAATTGGTATGGGAATGGGGAGGCTGTGGAAAATGATGATGAGACTTAAGGCACAACTCGAATGTGCGGCTACTTTTCCGTCGTTCTTATTCTTCAGATTTTATTTTTGATATCATAATAATACAGTAAAACTATAGCAAAAGAAAACATTTATATCATCACAATCGTGGTCTAATTTAGAAAGCTGATATTTATAACATGAGTAATTAGGCAGGTAACAATAGCTTCTGCTATAAATGTAATAAATGAATAACATTTGAACAAAACAATACAATAGCAAATGGACAATTAAATTCTTAGACAACGTTAATTTTAACAATCGTATTCAATGAGCCCGACCATAACAATCTATATATATAAAAGAAAGTCGTGTTAGTTACACCACTTATAACTCAAGAACGGCAGAACAGATTTGGCTGAAAATTGGTAGGGAGGTAGCTTAGAGCCAGGAGACGGACATAGGATAGGATAGGACTTTTTATCCCGTTCGACAGCGTTCCCGTGTGACTTGACATGAAACGTCAGTCACTATAAAACGTGGTATAACAAAACGCAAATGACAGCTATGTAATGACGTATGGATGACAATTTGATATTTGTAAGAAATCAATATTAAAACTACTTCTATCTATATATATATATAAGAAAGTCGTGTTTGTTACAACACTTATAACTCGAGAACGGCTGGACCGATTGCCATGGTTTTTGATTTGTTGGATTTGTTTCCGTCCCGAAAACAGAATACATCTTAAAAACAATGATCCCACCAAAAACATTAAATGTAAAAAAATGCCAAGTCTCTCGATGCAGTCTTTCCATCGTAAAAAGTTTTGAGATCTCATAGAAGCCAAGTCCTATTCAAAATATTTTGTAGTTATAAATCAACATTTAGTAATTGTATCAATAGTTTTCTTTATATTATAATTATAGTGACTTGGCAATGAGCACAAGAAGAAACAAATAAAACGGCATATTTGTAGGAGTTGAAAGTTACACACACCGCATGCGTAAACATTAATATAACAAAATTAATTTTCTTTTGGTTTATCCGTGTCGTCCCAACCGAATTTCGGCAACGGCAGTCAGTCTTAGTGTACTCTCGATTCATTTACTTTCATAAAGCGATGGCCCGTAAGGTATTCTTAATTATTGTATTGGAGCATGTAGTCGGTAGTGACCATCATGATTCACACCTAACAAATAATCTGATCACTGGTCTCGTCAGTAACATTTGCACATAATTCCAGGCATCAAGCAGCTTTTAATTTGTGCTCATTGCCAAGTCACTATAATTATAATATAAAGAAAACTATTGATACAATTACTAAATGTTGATTTATAACTACAAAATATTTTGAATAGGACTTGGCTTCTATGAGATCTCAAAACTTTTTACGATGGAAAGACTGCATCGAGAGACTTGGCATTTTTTTACATTTAATGTTTTTGGTGGGATCTCATTTATTTTTTGTAAGTGTATTTCTTTCTTTTTTTTAGTTGTCATAATTTCTAGGACTTCAGCTACTGCTTTGCTTAGAACCCATTCTCTATCTCTATCTCTTTTGTTTCTTCTCTGAGACTTCGTTACTTCTAATGTAAACAAGCTTAAACTTATATATATATGCATATATATATCTACTAACTTACAAACTATAGCTAAACTAAACTAAATAACACGTAAAGTTCTCCGAATATCAATTATCACTACAATATTTTTTAGTTTCGAAATGGTTTTTCATAGACAGGTGGCGCTATCAAATGAAAATTATCGAATTATTCTGAAGTACTACTTAGACTGCGCTTTGTAACGAAACCATAGCGCGATTCAGACACGTACAACGCCATCTATCGAGCGCGCATACAATATTTATCGCAATACAATGGAGTTTTAGCTTTATTAATT
Organism: Trichoplusia ni; assembly: GCF_003590095.1. NCBI lineage: Eukaryota > Metazoa > Arthropoda > Insecta > Lepidoptera > Noctuidae > Trichoplusia > Trichoplusia ni. Next base: position 1,411,971 of record NC_039490.1, on the reverse strand, counting down.
TAATGAATTATGAATTTTATGTATTAATTTGTATTAATGATAGTCTGTGTATTACATTTATATTATTCTTTTCTATTCTATGTATGTATTCATCCAATTGAATAGGTACTTAAACAACGAACAAAGTTAACAATGCAGTCAAAATCCATACATAATGTTCTTGCCAAACCGCAAATATAAAATTGTTTTCTATGGCATATTATTTTTTAATGTTTTTATAATTTTTCCTTTATATGTGGCTAAGGACCTATCTTGGTGCAAAATTTGAAGTTTCTAAGTCTGCTAGAAGTACCTTAGATTTTTGATGATCTGTCAGTGAGTCAGTGAGTGACAAAATGGTGTAACTTTGATCGACCGTAACTCCTAAACCATTAATTCAATTGGCATGTAATTTCGAACTTAAGCTTGTTCTAATGCCTACTATTATTCCCCGAAAAGCTAAACTCCTAGCTTTGTCCACGTCGAAGATACAGGGGGGGCGAAACAGCCGCGAATCGCTTCGAGAAAAGATGGTACGGCCGTGCCCGTTTTGCTCGAGACTTGGCAGGGGCACTGCCGTGCCCTCAGAAAACTCGATATGTGTAATGAATACTTTCATTTCAATAAATGCTGATTTGTTTATTACATGTAAAACTTTTGTTGTCCATAGGGTGATACCAGGAGATCAGATAGTAGTATTTCATGAGGGTTGTAGCTGGGGAGCACGAGGGCGGTACCAGGAGAGCACGTAACCGTAGTTGATTAGGGTGATACCAGGAGATCAGATAGTAGTATTTCATGACCTTAGAGTAGGTAGCAGTCATGAAGGGATTACCAGTAGAGCAGTGAGGGTTATAGCTGGGTAGCAGGTACTGTACGCGTGAGAGTAGGGTGGGACCTTAGAGTAGGTAGCAGTCATGAGGGGATTACCAGTAGAGCAGGTAGCGGTAATACATGAAGGTGGTACCATTAAATCGGGGAATGGTAGTCAAAATCAAAAATAAACTAGATATCTATTGGCAGCACCCATGAGTTTGGCTCTAAGTTGCAGTAGATGTATATGAAGGTGGTTGCGATCTTGCTGAAGGGCCGCGATTAGCATAAAAAACTAATTCAATCGGCAATATTAGTAAATCATGTGTTTCTTATTTACAACCTATATACAACTTAAAATGATTACTTAAAAACAATCAGCAATATTATCATCGACTCTAAGGCGGTACGAAGTCCGCCGGGAAAGCTAGTACAGTAATAAAACTACTTTTCAAGTAAAACGTCGGAAAAACTAAATGAGCCGACACCAAGACACTGGACGAGGGAGGGACCGGTCATCGACCCCGCTGGAGATAAAGAGATTACCAGCTGATCGCCGCTCACTCGCCTCTCGAAACCGAGGAGATATCTTTGTGATAAGGGCTATATGAGCCCGGAGTATGGGAGGAAGCAGGCCTTTGATACGAACATAATCTTGGGTAAAGTTTGCTCAAGACATTCCTATACAACGCTGTAATAGCTTACATAAACACAATTAGGAAAGTAATTTGATGAGAAATAGATACTTTATACAAGTAATAGTGTTGTTTACGATAGGAATCGTTTAGATTTCCAATCGAGAAAAACTGAACACAATGTCATAAAATTCAAGTTAAAATAATATTACTTTAATCTCTTTTACAATGCCTACAAAAAAGGTTAAGCTTTGCAAATACCACCTATTATTTTGATCCTAAAACAAGGGCAATATTAAAAACTTAGACACAGACATCTGTGAGCACGTCACTTTAATAAACACAGACAGTTTAATTTGAAAGCGAAATCAGTTTCGAATTTTAATACGTTTCTAAAACAAGATGTTATCTTGATAACCTTTGTACATCCCAGAGACCTTTTCGGCGAAATATTTCGAGTGGAATCACATCAGATAAAACACCAATGTAATCAACTCATAAAGTTCAATCATGCTCCGAGTCTGGCTAGACCTCTAGACCTCAGGTCTGAGGTCTGGGCGTGGTCTGGTCTCGGGCGTGGTCTAGACTGGGAACTAGTATTTTATTCAAGTCCATTCCGTGAATAATTGGAACACCTTTTGTATGACATGGTGAGACGTAGTTTCGGTAATTATTCGAAATTCCTGTTTATGAGTAATGTAATATGTATGTATCTCATCGGTTCAAATTTAAAATATTGGATCCTATTCATCCTGATATTTTGGGTTTCATATAACTTTCTGACTATCGATTCGTCTGCGTCTGCTGTTTTTACCGTATAACATAATAGTTGTTACCGTTAATATCGTTTTTAGCATTAATTCACATCGACTTACACCATGCCTCAACGCAATTATGCTAAGGCAATTTATTTCGAAAATTACCTATACAGCAAACACTATTATAAACCGTGTGTGTAACACGGCTATATGATATAAGAATCAGATAGCGCCAGGTAAAGCCGTGATTGCGTAGCTGATTGTGAGCCTAGATGTCTGATGAATGCCGTCCGCATGCGAGCGCTCGTAAAGATGACATATGAGCACATTACTGCCGCTGCAGCATCAATGGACTTTATTTATGTAGCTGCTGCAGTACAGGCTTACGTACGGAACACAAATGTATTGCAAAGGTGCCGGAAATTTGTATGCTTTACATTTATGAAATAGTTATCATTGGTATAGAAACTGGAATGCGATGAAGAATTTGAAATTTGCCATCTTACACACGAGCAAGAGTGGTGGCAATGCTCATTATCTTTATCATCTTTCTTTTTTCCATTGTCTAAATTCCCAATCTATTCTGTGAGGACACAATGTTCTATGACTGATACTAACTTAATACCATTAAACTCTTGGCCCATATATTCAAACGGTAAAGAATTTAAAAACTTCTCTTAAAAAAAGAACCGCAAATACATGAGCAACATTTCAAATACACGATTCCGAATATCCACTTCCAGATCAAAGGGGCAAAATAATGCATATTTTCTATGAATAATACGAGTGAATGTCCACTTGAACAAATACAATTTCAATAGTTATTGAAAATATGTATTTCAGAGATGGCATCGCGCTGTGCGCTCGGCTGAACTTTCAGAACGGATTATCGTTCGCATCGTTTTATAAAGATTATTTCCATGATATGTTTTCTGGCAATACTTGTTCTTTTATTGACTTTTTTATGGAATAACTTACAAATGCCGGATGTGGAAACCTATGCACATATGGTTTTCAGTCTTTACCGATAGAGCCTTACAATTAGTAGCCTACCAACTGCTTTCTTCTTGAATGAAGATAAACTCCACAAAAATACAGACATGTTAAAATCTTCAGTCGCATGTGATACAAGACAAGCACATAGCGAAATTAATGATTTCCAGTATCGTATTTTTACTTGAAAAAGTAAAACAAGCGCACATTTGGTAAATGGCGCATGTTTAGCCGAAACCTTATTTTAATTGTCCTCATTACCGTATTCATAACTTTGGCGTCCAGAATAATAAAACAGATTCTTTTGTTAGCAGGGGTCGCTCTTTCCGTACCTCAGAATAATTTAACTGTTCTGATGTGGAAAGGCAGCTTTTCATTATACAATGACCAATGCAATGGCACCAAGAATTAAAACAAATAAAAAATACAAAAATGGTGTATACCTGTGGACTATCTTCAAAGGCAAAGCAAAATTTAATTCATAATTTGGTTTATAAACTTTTTAAACATAACAAAGTAACACCGCAAATAATAAAAGAGTTTCAAAAGCACAGCTTCACATAGAACGAGACAGCTTGACGAGTTACACGAAACACTTTGTGATGCTATCAGCGACAATACAAATGTTTTCTTTACTAGTTCACAGAATTCGTTTAAACTAAACTGTAGCTGAGTTGGTATACCGCCTTCATAATGTAAAAATATCAGACTTGAAAGCTCAAGCTTAACTTTTCATTTCGAAAGAGTTGCTACAGTTAATAAAAAGAGTTTTTTTCTAAAAGAGTAAGTAAATTGTGAGGTTCTTGATATTAAGCGTCTGAAGCACAGTATAAACATAGGTACCACATGAACATCAGCTGATTACTAAAATATTTGTTGTGTGCGGGGATCGAGCCCGCGGGGCTTCGGCTGCGGTGCAATCGCTAAGACAATACACTCATTGGATCGTTAAACTCATATAGCTATAATGTCTAGGAGTCTGCAAAAGCGTTCCTACTTTTACAGAATGAAGCATTTCGACGTTTTAAGCCAGTAGGTGTAAAGGACAGTCCCCATCATCACCCGTGCTGAGGTAGTCTAGAAGTATTTCTACCAGGTAACAAAGACTTCCAGTTATAATAACTTACTCTGGTGTTGTTCCTCTCGGCTTTTAGCTCTGATATCTCCTCCTCCCGCTCGAGGAGCTGTTCCCGGGCCTGGTTGAGCTCTTTCGTAAGAGTCGCGAATTCCTGCAGACAAACAGAAAATAATCACATTAGATAAATTGTTTGAAGCAATCATTTTAAGAGAGATCGACTGCCATTCAGGATCAAAAAATGGATCCATTTCGGGACAATGTTATATTGTTACATGAAGTATAAATCTTTCAAAAGTCATACCACAACTTATGAAATATAAAATATTCTATTTATAGATACATCAAATCCATCCATCAGGAAAATGAACAGAAAAATCTGTGGTACTGTCGAGAAAACTGTTGTAAAAATTACTTTATTCGAGGGAAGTTGAGAAGATTCGAGTCTAGATCGAATACAGGTGTACCTGAAAGTGAGTTTTAGCCTCTTGGGGGTTTGGAGGTCGCACAACTGACACGGAACGAACCCAGCACCGCTCGGGGACTTACGATGCCCCGAGTTTGTTCGTAACGAGTCCACATAAAAATACAACATTTCCCCTTTGATGTCTCGATGTAGTTCAAATCATTAAGAAGTTCTCTTATACTTGTTTATCCGTATTCCAACTTATACATTTAATAGATTATCATATCAACGAACATCTTTAATGATTAGTCTCTGTTGTAAGTAAAATGTAACATTTAGCCTTATATGTATGCATTACACTATCAAATAAATCACAAAAAAGATCATTCTAGAGTCATTTTAATACGCCAAAAAACTAAAACTAAAAACATTCAATCTCCATGTATAAACAGCGCTATATTTTTTATTCCGTTGAGTATCGGAACATCTGATAATAACCGCGTTGCAGTTATCCCGTGACAAAATATAATTGGTCGGTGAGCAGCCGTCCGCGTTGCCATGGCAACGTAAATTAATATCGCCTTTAATGGTAGGTACTTGAAACAGATGGACGTATTCATGTTGTTGATGTATTGCACCGGGTCCCATTTCAATGTATTGATATGACGTGTGTTAGTGCGATATCGATAAGTACCTACTACCGTTTGGCTTTAAAGTGCTGTGCGAAAGTGTTCGGGGAATAGTCGACAAAAAGCACATTGCTAATTTGGGTGGATAACGAAAAGTGCTGTAGTCATTTTGTACGTACTTAAGTTCTATAGTGCTAGCACTCATAAATGACCAATATCAATTAATTATATAAAGCTGCCAAATTAAAAAAAAAGAACGACTGGAAGACACCAGTCACTCATATTTCCAAACGTAAATTAATTTCAATTCATCATTTAAAATATATCTTTAATAGTGTATCTGCTTTAAGTTCATGAAAGCAAAATTGATATTAAGTTTCACACTTTTAATAAAGCCTCACACATATACGTCTCGAACACATGCTCTTTTAAAATTGCTTTTAATATGATAAAATCTTATATTTTTCGCATACTTTGAAAGTAACGCTAGCTCTTAGCTCTGGACATAACTTTGCAAATGGAGTTTGCATATTCCTTCACTTAATTAACAGGCTCTCTAGTACCCATGAATAATACGAGCTTTTCTTAATATTTAAGTCCTGATGTTATACAGTGATTTATTATCTAGTTTGAGGTTAAATAATTTATGAACTTGTTTTGTAATCTTATTGTAACAAATTAATGCTTTCTCGATTGCTCTTCAACCTTCCAATAGAGGAGCATGACTATCATGGGCATGAATATGTTTTACGCGGGGATGGAACCCGGGACCATCGTCGCGTCGCGATTAGACCAGTTAAGTAGTTGTTAAAAAATACGAATACTCGCTTTCTCTACCATTCTTATTGAATGATTCGATTGTAAGACAATACATTTCTAACATGAGAGAACTTAAATCTTACAAAGCCTTGCTAAATTCATGCCCAGTCTATAGAAAATAAATGTTAACGCCGCGGAACGAGTGCATTTCCTACATCACGGTACACTGCGTCTTGTTTTATTGCCGGCACGTATCGTCTTTATAGCCGACCAGCAATGTATACTTTACTAGAATATTCCCCATACTTTCGTAGGCGACTTGTTTGTTTGGAAAACAACAATGTTGCTGTTAGCTGATGTTACGAGAATGAGATGTGGCCAGAACTTAATTATAGCTAAAATAATGTACAAGATTGAAAAATAATATTATACTTTAGTAAGAATTCTTCCAAAATTATTATATAAATATGTCTTACATTTCGCATATTAGGTAACAATGTTATTAGCGGTAACAATATCAGTATAATAAACATGGCAACAATTTAGTTCATACATTTTCATTTACAAAAGGCGCGAGTGTATTAGAATAGCAATTTACATAAACCTACAAAATTAGTGTCAGGAGGCTTACGGCGACAAAAACAACTTGGTCGTTGAGAATTCACAAGCTCACCTTTTTACACACTTTGTAGCTACACGTCTTCTCCCACACGGCCACATGCCTCGAGAGGTATTCACAAAGTAACTTAATCTGGAAACTCGGCAAAGCCTTTGGCATCAGTTTTAAACGGATCAAAACTTGTTATCAGGCAATCTAATGTAGAAGTTATACCCGTTCAATAAATCGAACTCCAGTCTAGTGGAGGTTGTAAATTAAGGATATCTGGGGAACCTACAGGCGTCGATAGTAGGGGGATAGGGCCGCGTGGGCCGACGAAAAAGGTATTCCTTGTACTCATATTTCGCACTTACGTACAATTGAGAGTTAGATGGGTTTCTTTGTTTCGTTTTGAACGCTTTGAGGTTAGATTTATGTTGATGTTTAGAGCCCCGTTGCGAAGTGTTCAGTTGAAATGATAACTCTGAAATGTCTTGCCTTGGCTTGTACGGAGAAAGAATAAATATTAAGACAGAGACAAATTAAGTTAACCTTGTACTTTTGTTATTAGAAAATGTTTTGGTGTTCAGTTGTCCTTAAGTTATAACTAATTACTTGTATGAATATTTGTAATACACACACATCATCGATTATGCCGTGGAGGTAAACGACTCAACCTGGTTCAGTCATTTCGGCGTGTCGACAGTTTGGCAGGTTTATTTGTGGCTACATTAGCTCCCCCGGGGAACAGGTGGTAACTGCTGATGCTAATGTAAGAACAACACCAGCGAACTGGTCTTATTTATAGTGAGTTTGGATATATCGACGGTGACTGTTATATGTGCTATAGACGGAGCATAGAAGGCACAGAAATAATTGGAATATTCTGCACGTAAATTTACAAATTCCTATATGGATAGGATAGGGTATCCACTCAAAACAAAGCTCACAAATATAGGCAATGCATTTTCGGATACCAGAGCTTCGCTTCATGTTATTCTGCGATCCCCACAAACCGAATGGTATCCAATACGGGCAAACTATCCAATAAATATTTGTGGCGATTATCGCTTCATTGGCCCAATTCTACTGGTCCTATTTCTGGTAATACAGCGCGGTGGGCGGGCTCGTCCCAAGCCCTCTTTGGTGTCATCTGCGGGGTATTGTGCACCCTGTGGCGCAAACGGTACTTCTGCAGATAATACCAGAAGGACCACTGGGTAAAACCTTGGGATGGATTTCGGTGTATATTATAAGCTTAAAAATGTGCTCGAATAAGAGAATAGTTCTTGTTTTTTCTAACTGTGGATTCTTGTTCCTTCTCTTGGGGTAATTCGTCACCGATTCATCTTCTAAATAATTTTCTCTCCTTGTAGCTGGTGTGAGAACAAAATTGTTATGTTTCTCTTCCAGCTCATGTAAGATAAAAAAGTATAGTTTTTCGTGACACTTCTGGTTTTCCCCGCACAGTGCTCGCATTGTATTGACAGCATTACAGATCTATTGAGTTGTTTACTCGCCTTCATTTGTCTGTCGCCGCTGTTCGTGGATGTTCAACCATTTATTTGTTGTTTGTGAGCGAATCATTTTACTGCCTGTTCATTAGCTCGAGAATGTTTTCACGTATATTTCAAGTTTTCGAGTCATAGGTCATCATCATCAGGCGATCAGGCAAAAATCACTTACCACTAAGCATCCTTCATTGATACCACTTTTTCGCCCTAAGCGATCTTCATCCTTTTACATAAGTAATACAATGAACTGTATTTAGATGAGTAATATTACTGCCATATCCTGCCTTCCTTCTGATGACAATATGTTATTACAAAATTACATAGTTAAATAACAAGATCGTATCGATATTAGCAGCGGTATAATTAAGAAATGATTGAAGTGGTCGCCATCCAGTAAGTAGAAAATATACATAAAATCTAATTGAATCCCATTTCCAATGCAAAATAGGAGTAATTAATATTCCGCAAAACTTTCAGCAATTATACTTGGGAAGTAAGTTTTTATCAAAGTCAATTAAGCTTTCGCAAGTGACTCCCAAGTCTCAATAGCAAGTAGTAGTTAAATATAATTGAAAATGTAAGTAGCGTGCTGTGATAGTGGCGGTTGGCGCGGCGCCAGGAGAACCTGATCAAGAACATGTGTTCGATTGGGATGTAACGTGATAATATAAAAAACAACAACCTTGTTAGATGCTATGGCAATATTAATGGACAAACAACAAATATTGAGGAACAGAAATGGATTATTACAAAAACTTTATTGAGGCAGATTCAGAATGGTTTTTTTCGCGTGTACTTATCGGGACAGTCCGAGTAGTTTCGGACTCAACTAGAGTCATCAAAGTGAGCTGACGGGACGGACAACCTATTAAATACATATGTATTGAATAATCAATTCATCTCCAGTATTTATACTATACTTTGTGCCCTGAGATGTCCTGATGAACAGAAAGCATTGGTTAATAAGGTTTCAGCATCAACGAACCCGTTTATTTTCCTAAACTTCAGAAAAAGATAGAAAGATGCCTCGAGAACGACAAATACAAAAATTACCCGAAAATGACTGACACTTTTTTTCAACACGTCATTTTCAGTAGTTCCTACTGTTCTATTACAGAACATAAGGTCATTTATCAATAGGGATACAAACAAAATTGTCTTCCAATCTTGATATACGAGGTCATAATGTGTCTAAAGGGTCATAAGGTCAAGCGGTCACAGGTGTGCCATTTGCACTCTCACCGAGATCCGGAGAATTTCATTAACATATCGTCTTCATAATTGCTCTGCGCTTAGTAATTAATTCGCATCTATGCATACTTAGGGAGTTAGTTTAGTTAATGCATTGACGGGGCGCCAATTTACACTTTCGCTTTATGATCCTTATGATTTGCACTTGACTGGTTATTTTTTGTAGTTATGCTACTCTTCATTGAACACGGCGGAGTAAAGTGTCAGAAACTAATTAAATATTGTAACTTTTCAGAGTACATTTCGAGATAATTAAGGAAACGTAGTTTAATGAAAATCAGGCCATGATAACGATAATTCGAAATCCACGGATGTTTTTAAAACAACCGATTGTATTAATTAATCATATTGCACGGATAAATCGTTTTAAAATCGGTCGCGTTATAAATTACAATGAAGCGGTGTCATCAATAATGAATATCACATGAAAAGTTTACCGATCGTAATGATTGTTTGTGATATTAACTGCGGAACATATTATTTACTTTATTTAAACATTTAATAAGTAATAGCGGTTTACCCACGCGTATTTATCGGGATAGCTTGACTACTTTCGGACTGTAGATCCTGCTGCGGCGTCAGCTCAAGACTCTGGTTGATGGGATACACAGCTTCAACATCCCAAACTGAATACTTTTGTCATGAAATTCAAAAGTTGTTTCAAGCGCAGATTTTGCGTCTACATACTCCTCGGCAAAATCAGAAAAGCTATCTGAACAGCATAACACCACAAAACGAGAACCATTCGTATCCAAATGTTACGGCAGCAGTAAGAAGCTTATCCGATTGCGCGTCGTCATGCCGGAGACACGTTCCCACTTCCCCCATCTTTCGTACATAAGTTCAATTTCCTTGTACAAACACATCGTGCCCAGTTGTTTCAATTAGCACTCGGATAGTTTCAACCGAATCAATTTCCGGTGATACGAATAAACGAACAAAAAAATATATGTTATACATGACACTCGATACTCGTTGCCAACGGGATTGGGAATCGAAAAACAGTTTTTACAGGTCCCACTCGAAATTGTTAAAGCTGAGTTGACAAGCCTGTAGGGGCCCATTCTGTGATATGTAATATTATTGAGCTTTTAGTTGGTGCTTGTGAAGCGATACATTTGAGATAAGCTGAGGAAATTGAATGTGTTTCGGCTAGAATTTATAGCATAGACCAGAGTGTCCAGCCGGTACTTTAATGACGTGATGTCAATCCCGTAACCTTCATATTTCCCGTACCTCCTGAAATCAAATCTACCAAAATATCGGCGAGATTTAAATTAATATTTTCTTTATTTTCCGATCACTATAGGTACCTACTCTACAGGTTAACCTTCAATAGTACCTATCTTAATCTTAGCTATAAATATAAATAAAAACATTATATTTTTCGTATGTATACCTACCGCACCGACACTTTACCGAATGGTGTTAAACTGGTGAATTATATTCATTTAAACTCGGTTTTCATTTTCAACTCCTGTCTAGATTAGCTATAGTTATGTCAAGACGTGTTCTATTTCCGTTCGCACGTTTGTCCATATTTTTCTATTACTTTTTTCGAATGCTCCGTATGTTTAGTTAGAGATACATGAAAAACATTTCAGTCTTTGTTTATTTTACAGGAGCGCGGCCAGCTTGTTTAAACATCGGACTCGTATATTTCAGTTATAAAAACAGTATTTTTTTAGACAAACTCATTAAGGCTTTTTTGCTTTATAAAAAAGACTTATTTATATGTCGAAGACTTTTCTTAGGATAACTTTTTCTCCAAAGTAGGACCAGATTCATGTAAGCATTTCATTTGTTATTTCCATAGGAGTTCCATTGCGTCACAGCGCAGGAGGCATGCATATTCGAGGAGGTGATATTATCAGATACCAACCAGTACATTTTATGGTAATTTCCCTCAGGATGTAAGCTAGCCTCCTTGCAATACTAACATGAATATGTTGGCATAGTTTCAAGCTGCGTCTTACAGTGATGTTTAATTTTTACGTTGTTATTGTATGGAACAATCATCGTTGCTGCTCATATCGTTCCTTAATAATTATAAAATACCAGTGATCATAAAATCATAGCGAAACCTGGATTCTAAATATTTAATAAGATATAAGAATCTACATTAGCTAATCCGCAGGAACCTTGTGGGAAGGGGCCTTTGCCCAGCCATAACTTCCTAGCAGCTTAAAAGTCTACATGGAAAAGAGAAAAAATATCTTAAGGCGCAAGGATGTAATTACAGCAAAAAGTAAAGTACAGTAGTGATACTAAGCGGACATAAGTTGTTCTTACCTGTGAGAAGCTCGTATGGGTTTCATATATTTCCAACTTAAAACGTTCTGCGTAAAAATGAAGCTTTAGTTCCTAACGCCTGTCGTATAACGTGAAACTTTGCAGGAAGACTGAAAATCAAGTATTGCAAACTAGATTGTCCGCTCGAAGTGTATAGGAGTTGTTAGTAGTTGGATGTGATATTTTCTGGTGACGGCGGGCGTCAAATTGAATCAGATTGAGTGTCCGACTGTGCTCGTAGTGTAGGCACTGGTGCATCTATGTATGACTGCTCATATTTCATTCGCGATGACAAAAATGGGTTGATCTCTGATTCCGTTTTACGCTTAAAGGGATTCTAGTTTATCATATCACATTAGTTTGGATCAAAGCTTATACCGATTGTGAGTCATATAAAATTTTACCTCAGTTATAAAACATTTGCTTTTGCTTGAGATTTCAGTATAAATCACCGTCTATTTCATATAGTACATAATTCTCAAACAACTTCAGAGCATGTGTGACTATGAGTAAGAATTTGGTATTTCCGGGTGAAATAAATAAACACAGAACTCCCTAACCAATTCATTCAACGAACACGTGTAATCAAAATCCAAAGATCCTGATTATTCCCGAAAACCTTTGAATAGCATCAGCATTAGCGTGCCTCGAAATGCGTATCCTATTTACATCAGCCTTCCACTCGTTCTCACCTGTCTGTCAAATACGAACGTGATTATATTTACATACGCAGCACGTCTGGCACGACTCGTACGAGTCGTACGACTGTTTTTATTTAAACCTGATCGAGCGTACACTTGTTCGAGTTTATTTGCACATAGCCATTAAGTGGTATACGTATTGGAACTTAACCTAAACCCTGCAATTCATTTACATTTCAAATACTTGTTTTCGATTTCTAAGATTTTGTCTGAGGCTATAATTTTGCATTTCAGCGATAGAGTGACTAAATTGGTGAAAGTAGAATATATCTACGTAATTTTTTTTGTTACATTTTTATACTAGTCCCTGCTCCTCATATTGAATTATGACACAAGTTATACTTACATTCGCGACGATTGCAACAAAGAACATAACCGCGATTAAAACACACCTCCTGGCATCAATTGGAGTATATTTAGTACACTCCATGTTACTCAGCAATTTTGTTGAGGTTGTGTGTGTATCATACCTGCAGTAGCGCGGTGTGCACGCGGCACGCGCACACGGCGCCGTTCTTGCGCGCGCACGGCGTGCCGAGCCACGCGCACGCGCCGCCGCCGCGCTGCATCGCGCGCGACCATCCCTCGTGCGCGATACACGCGCTACCCTCTCACACGACCATCGAACTATACTTTTACACTTCACTTATCAACACACCGTTTTCTTTTCTCAGTTTGATATCATTATTTTGCACGTTTGCTTTTTCACCAGGCAGGTTTAAAATATTCGTCTCACATAGTATGAAATGATGTCAAGTCTTTTATAAAGTTTGCAGGTTATAGAAAACCTGCCGTTTGAACTGTCTCATTAAAATACGGTTAAGTTTTTGGTATCTGATAAAAGGTACGGTGTTTACCAGTTATTTTTAAAACGGACATTTGGAGTCATTACTGGAGCATTAAATTATTGTACCTACTACAAGTCTTTTATAGTTACTAAATCTCTTACATACGCACTTCTTTTTAGAAAGTGGAGAGACAAGAAATGAGAAATCTTAAGAGAATCAAATTCTCCCCACATGACATTGCGCTTTTCCCGGTATCCGCGAAATCGTGTTAATCCGGACATGTATCTATCAGCGTTCAGTCAAACCCTAGTGCGGGTGTGTTCGGGGGCTCGTAAACCACGCCAATTACCGCGCACGGCCCCGCCGGGAGCCGTGACCCCTGCGACCTCCACCACCGCGCACCGGTAGCCCTACAGCATTAAATCGCCGAAATTGTTGCGTTCTGTATTCCGATTGTTTATTTTCAAGGGGAACTGTTATATAACTGTTTGTTAGGAGTTCAATCAAAATATGTGGAAAGAAATTAAAACTAGGATTATTGTAAGGCTCGATTTAGATTGATTTTATCTAAAGTTATAAAGAGGATTTGCTACGATTTCATAACAAATTCCGATTTCATAATTCGGAATTGTTACATATAAAGCAGAATCTACTATAACGTCTAGAACCGGTTACTAACCAAATAAAAAGGTCGACTGTAATTTTTTTTACATAAAACATTCAGCTTTAACTCATCCAGGTTGTTCCCTCATCTGCGTCTATTTTTATGAAGACATTTTATACCCTAGAGACCAAACACGCCGCGAGCCCCTTGGTCATGAATATTCTCCCTACATTTAAAGACGAAAAAACAAGTTCCAGTCGCGTTTTAATACTCTTAGAGAAAATTCTCATTCTTCGTTTTATCTTCAAAAATGAAACAATAACAGAATGGTGTGTTTCTGATAAGTTTCCAATAGGAAGTCGGTTAATCGCCGGCGGGGAGACCGGTGGGGTATATTGTGCAGTCGCGATGCAATACAATGGATTTACAAAGCAAAACCACATCAAAGAGTTGCGGGAACAAGGTAATCATATTCGCGACAGTCGAGCGTCCTTGTAAATCAATATTTGTGTTTATTTGCTGTTGAGCTTAGATTGGAAAACTCGCATATTTAAATACAATAAAAATAAGTAGTATGTGAAAGGAGGATGGATAATGGAACTGCGAATTGCCATGTGTTAGTTTAAACTGATTGAGTCTCGTGGTTTCACCTACGGAATGAGTGTATCAGTGAAAACCTGGTCATATATATATGAGGAACCGTAGGTGCATTTAATTTTCCAATAGTTTTCAAGATGATTGCGTAATTGTTAAGATGATTTGTAAAAGCGATAAATACTCACGAGTAACCAGCCGTTTCAAATGGCGTAACTAACTTTGCCTTAGTATGTAAATCGCTTTTCATTTAGAAAGTGGCGTAAATCATATGACCTCATTTTTGCGTTGAGTTTTTTTACTTTTGAAAGATATTCAAATGTAGGGCCAAACTCGTGTAGCCCCACATTATTTCAGGTTTCCCAGAAATATTTCCCAAGTCGAGAGGGGAATGAAAATAAGTTTACTTTGGACGTACCAGGTTATACTGGAAATGGTCCTTTTAATTTGAAAATCTAGCTTATCTAGCTCTCTTTGGTTACAATTATCTTAGCAATAATAATAATTAAACATTAACAAAAATTTTCACTAAATAACGCAACAGTTATTTATAGCTGCAAAACTTAAGATAATGGGAAAATTTGATTGAGTGTTACGACCAATAAAACGATTAAGTTAATAAACGTTAAGCTTTATTACTTTCTTATGTATTTTTATATTAAAACAGTTTATCATTGTTAGCAATTTATACGGGGGTCTATAAAATATTGTTTATTAACTGAATATGATATATTATGTCTTTGATTTAGTATGAAGTCTTTCTAGGGTTCCGAGCGCAAAGACTAAAAGCGAAATTAGGCTTATATCATGAATCGTCACAGCTACAGTTTATACTTCCACAGACTATTAAAGTGTCGATGTTGAGCACCGTCGTCACGGTCACAATAATATTGGTTGGGTTAAAAGTTAAACCAAAAAAATCCCATCGAAAAAAATTTTTCAGCCTAACTGTCCTACTAGACCGCTTATTGGAATCAGTTCACTCTCCGGCGAGCTTATAAGCGTTTTATTGTAAGAGACAGACTTACAGATAACTTAGATATTCATGTTTGAAATATAAGTCTGCTTTATTTAAAATCATGTAGAACTTCAATGTAACAGTCGTTTATTTACATAAGTGTTTGTATGAAAAGCAACATCAAAACTATTCATCTTTAGTTAACTACCAAACAAAATGAAGTATAGTTTGTAATCGCTGTCAGAGTATGACATGTACGTAAAACCGCGTCTAAGTTTTCATTCCCCGTAATGTTCGGATAGGTGCATTCTCCCATAGCGGCTTCATTATTCAAGCTGTCTGTTTGTCTGTCTGCTGCAACAGCTAACGCCTCATCTTTTGTGAAGTGCGGGCGTATCGGTATCACGAACTTGTTCTAGACAGGTGCCAACTTGTTCAGAGTTATTTACGGTGCAAGTGTTATGAGGCTGGTTTTAATTTTAACATACATCAACTGAGAGCATGTAAGCTTACGAATGACTTCTGGAGAGAAACTGTAAACTGGTTATGGAAATTGGGTTTGAAACTCAGCTTAGTATTTTCAGGAGCTGTAAAAATTGTGTCAATATCGTGTTAAGACGTATTTTTCCGACATTACCTATAACATAATTGAAGTTTCGAAATTGTTATCGTAATAACTTAATATAACTTAACTTAATATCAGAGAAACATTAAAAAATAAAAATGAATAGGAGCTTTTCTCAAAAACAATTAAGCATGAACTAGAATATCATCACTGGATTAAAAACAAGAGAGAGACACTAGGTAACAACATAAACAAATTAATCAACCTAAAACCTGGTACCTTCATCCTTGTTCTAGATCACAAAAATGGTACTGGATGGAAGTGTCAAGAGTTCGGAGTGCGCTTTTAAATGTAACTAGACACTGAGCTATCGGGGCGGTGTGTGCGGAACAAAGATGGCCGCGCGGGGCTGTTTGTACAGCAATGATGGATAATAAGTGGGAGCTGAGGTGATGGTAGATAGTATAGTATGGTCCTAGTATATGAAGAAGGCTGGGGAAGCTTTAGATATGTCTTATAATGTTTATAATCATTTTACTTGGTAAGAAACCGGATTACTGTAAGGGAAACGAAACAGGTAAGAAGGTAAGAAGTTTTTAAATGGCTTAGCGTTGTCAGTTTAATGTTTAAATAACAAAGACTTATAGGTCTATTAAAAGACAAGATGAACTAATTATATGAGAACAAGTAATTCCGCTGAGTGTTTTTTTCATATTGCCGTAGCAATAGCAAATTAAAAATCATAGAAATTGTTAAAAAAACATTAGGACAATGCTGGCCTTTAAGTACATCATGTGTTAATGTGACCGGGGCTACATGATCCTTCTTATGTCTCTCTATTAGACTGAGAAACTTTAGATTGCCTGCATAGCCTTTTTCATGTAATAAAACTTGTTACAGCTTGTTGGTCAGTCAACCCGCTGCGGACTTGTTGAGTGGTCAATTTCCATACAAAATGTACTTTGTATCGAGACGACAAGGTTGTAAGTATGAATTCACAACTGATGACAGTATTATTTGTTTGTGACATTATTGAACTAGATTTTTTTTGATATTCAACAAACGGTATGAAGAAATCACAATCAGTCGTACGTTAAGCATATTTATTACAAGAAGGAATAAACTTTAATATCTTTCGTGATTTATAACGATTATTTCAGCAGAGGCCGTAGACAAGTAAGATTTCTTCGGGCACTAAGGCTGAAGAATTGCTCAAATAAATTCAAAATAATCCAAAATCACTCATCGAAAAGAAATGTGAATGCATTCCCGTAGCTTTGACGTATTATATTCGTTTCATATTCTTATTATCTGGGCTTTTACATTGTCTTGGCCTAAAATTCTCTACACGGGAAGAATCCTTATTCAACAGAATTTCCAGATCGTTGTGTTACTTCAGACTCCATGCTTCAAACCTTCTTAATTGCAACGTTTAAACTTCATAATCCAAATATTACGATGCATTATAAAACATTACAATCCATTCCATAGACGACGCAGCGCTTACCGTGTTTAGCATAATACTTTGTGAAGAGAAATTGTGTTGAAATTTAAATTACGTTTAACTTGAAGCGTGGGTACATTACAATAGTGTTGCATTTGAACCGCGTCATAATCGCGCCGCAATCAGGGCTGCAGAAGAGGGCGTTCACCTTCTAGTGTTTATACGACGAGCTTAAAACAAATTTTCGTTATATTGTAAATAACGCCTTTGGGAAAAAAAGTTAGTAGAAAATATTCTGTTATTATGGTAAAAAGGGTTACTTAAATAATTGTTGTCAATTGATATATGTATATTTTCATGAGGGCAACAAAAATTTTCTCTAAACGATTTATAATTTTTCTTAAGATTTTACTTGTGCTGGGAGTCGCTTAAATACGAGTAAGCAGTATGTACTAGGTTAAGCAGTAAGTTATGTCTGTTTGTATGAAGTTTAAGAAGGCTGTCAATCTTGGGCGCTTTGACAAAGTAAGTGAATAAACTGTGACGGATGTATGGACGGGATTGGAGGTTGTCTTTGCTGTGTCTTGTAGTTCTTCGTTATGAAGTGTTTAGTGCTGTATGCACTCGCTTAAGCCGAAGGAAGAATACAATCATGAAAAGGAAAATTAGTTTATTCTGCAAATATGATACGACTTCGCTTCAAAAATCATTTGACATCGCACATGTCAAATGATTTTTCAAGCTAACTGGAGTCATGGATCCTGAGAAGTAAAGTCGAAACAAACTCTGAGGTCTTAGCCTCTTTTTAAGAATAAAGATGTGTTCATTACATTCTACAGTGGATGTAAATATAGTACGTTATCAGTAAATTGAGAAATTAAACGAATAAATCAGCAATAGTAAACAGCGGGTAACAAAAGATAATTATTCCTTGTCAGTTGGTAATGAGTTGATGTTGACGTTAATTGTCATTAAACCGACATTATACAATGAAAGGGTTATCGACGTGATATTAATTGGGAACACGCGAATTTATTGGGAACAAAGCTTTTAGTAACTATTCATCATTGGAGTCATTATTCTACGATTTCAGCCGATTCTCCATTGTACATACAGTAGAATAAAAATAAACTTAACTAATTGTGTAGGTGTTTCGAAAATGTGTGACATTAAGTAAACATGTGTAACATTAAACACTATTTATTTTCACATCTGTGGTAATCTAAATGGATTATTATTGATTGAATTAAAGCTTAAACAAGAACAGCTTAAAATAAGCACCTGCCTTTAGAATCAAGTGGACCTGTCTGTTACAATAATATAGGTAGAAAAAGTAGTAATGCTGATTAAGATGTTGATAAAGATATCACTATATTTTTTTCAACAAATTCAACTAACATTCGTACCAATTGGAACCTATTATAGCAAATAGAAAGCTTATTACCGCATTTACTATCCTGTAGCTCCTGCACGCCCCTATCAGTCAGTATTGAGGCGATTCTCTCTAACTAGTCCCGGATCCCGGCTCCCAGTCTCCCGAGTGGGGGTATCGTATTGCACAATTTTTCCATACAATTACCTCCGAGCCCTCGGTTCATTAGAGCAATGGTAGCACTGCAGGTGAAGCTCCCGACTTTTTGTTTGTTTGCTTGGAGTTGGGGATATATTATGTTTGTTTGATATTATTAAAGATGGGACCATGGGATGGACGTTGCGAGAGTTAAGGAAATGCAAATATCACTTATCTAATATTTGGTAACAACTCTCACGAATAGTAAGATAGTGAATAAAACTATATGAAAGATGCGAAAAAAAACAGACTCATCATCATTGTCTCACGAGCTTTATAAAGTAAACAATGAAAGATTCGTTAAAAATTAACGAAAAAAAAAACTAGTAAAACAAATCGTATACAAGATGATGTAGAATTCACTGAATAAATGAAACGCGTAACGTTATATAAAACGTAGAAATAGATTGTTTTATAACGATGACAAATCAATCGTTAACTATAGTAAAAAAAAACTTGCAAGGTGTGATACCACTTACAAAGAATAGTAAAAGAAAAGGGATAAATAAAAGGAAGTTATAAGCGATGTTACAAACTATTCGGGTATGTCTCCCGTATGGCAGTCACGTCAGCCGCGCGACGGGAATTTGAAAGGGCTTCAAGTATTCCGATATGTGGAATAAACATTCAATACTTATGTGTTACAGTATTTTACTAAGGGCCTGTTTCACCACCGCCAAATAAGTTACCGTTATAACTTAACGGTAACTGACAGAGAATGTCAGACTTTTTCAGACAAAGAATGCCAATTTTTTTTATTTATCTGCTAGTTAGTGGTTAATAAATGATATTGAAACAGGCGCTAAATGTGATGGTTCAAGGCAAACACCCATCGTGGCACCATGTTACTATTTCCTCTTCGCATGTGGCGTGCAATTAATAATATTCTACATAAATATATGTATATATCAATATATACGAGTATTTTCAAATAATATAAACAATCGATACAGAACATCTGTATGTATAATTAGATACGTCACTGCAATAAGACAAATTATATCGAATCATTGAACGAAGCCTTACAACAATCAGATTCGCAACAAATTACAGCAATTTCAGCAGCGGCTGAGTCACGGTGACGACTGTGGCACAACGAAACTGTTACCGAAGAAAGAAAAATACATGGAGAATTATTTTGATGATGGATTACTGTCTAAAAATTATAATGACACCTACTCGTATTTTTAATCAGAACAATAAAGTTTCATGACATACAAAATAGACACCTTCCTATAAAGTAATTTCAACATAGGAAAGTAGTTAAAATATGATCTACTATTTAAAAAGACGAATCCATTCTACGGTTCTTTACAGTAGGAATAAGACTGTACTAAGCTAACGAAAATATGTATTTGTTAAATATTTCTAGGCTAGAAGGATCATTATAATACGTACGACGTAGCGGTGTCAATGTCATTCACAAACATTTGAGATGAGATGTCAGCGATCATTTTATGACAGATGTCTTGTCGAGTCTCTAACTAGGTGAAGGTGGGCTTATTGAATATTCTGACGTGAACACTCCCTTAGTATAGTGATGTTGTAACTTTGTAACGTTGTAACTTAATCTGTAACGTTGGTTCATAGATCTTGCTTTTTTTAGAGATTGGGTCAATTTTTTTTTTAAGTCCTAAACCATTCAATCAACGCAATTTTTTTGAAATTTTGCTTCCTTATAAGCACCTTGCCTTCAACAACTGGGTATCGGTCCCAATTAGCGTCTCAAAATCTGTTCTGTCTATCTGTTAACAGTCTACAAACCTAAACTAACATTAAGGTGCGGTGCCTAAGCAAGTTTTTTTCATTGAAAGCAAACAGTAGAATCAAAAATGATGCGCCCAAAATTCATTAATAGCCCATTGGAACGTATCTTCCAAGCATGTATGGTGACAAGAACAAAACCGTTAGAAGCACCATGACTGGAGGATACTGGGATAACTGCTAAGCAATGGATGAGCATGAGTAATGGCGGCTAAGGCTTGCCGCAGCGATGAATAGTTTAGCGTTGAGTTATGTAGGTGCGAAACAACCGATGATTTGTATGGCGGGGCAGAGGTCAGGATAGCGCTGTTACCGCTGACCTTTGGTATTGCGAGACCACCCACAATGTTGGGTAGTAAAGAAAAGTATAGGCTTGGCCAACAGAGAGACTATTATTTTACTATAAGCAATGTCATAAAAGTAGAATATAGTTTGAGACGGACAGATGTCAAGCGTCAAGACTGAGAAGGTAAATTGAAGTTCCATATCGAAATCTTATTATAAAATCCTTATTTAACACATGGTCGTTTATACTAAATTACTAACAATTAGTGATAGGGGTGAATAGATAGGACCGCACAGCATACTCAATTGGACTTTATTCAAATAAAACTATTTAAAACGATCTCAGTCCTATGCAACGGGGTGAGCTAATTGAAATTTATCGATCTCCTACTGGAAACTAAATTTATTCAATGAGAGAATTGAATAAGAGTAAAATTGTAGGATACAATTATAACTAGAAATAAGCAAAATTAGACATTTTAATCACTTAACTCATACGATAATCAAGTTATGGATGCACGTCTTGAGCTGGAACTGACCTTCATAGTTGCAAATATTGTTTTCCTCATGTACAATTGCATTTTTTCAAGAAAACATAAAATAGGACGGAAACGTCATTAGTACTTTTATTTTTATAATAACTATTGTGAGACTGATTCATTATTAAATGATGTAACGGTTTTCTCACGCGTATTTATCGGGGGTGCCCGACTAGTTTCGGACCCAACTGGAGTCCTCAATCAGTAGCTGATGCGGCGGGATCGCGAGTCGAAACTAGTCGGGCACCCCCGGTAAATACGCGTGAGTAAACCGTGACATCATTTAATAATTAGTACTTTTAGTTTATAATTCGATGCATACGCAGACAAACCTCACGTTGCTACTAAAATTATAAAGCAGAACAGGTATTTTCTATATTTTACTCCCTCAAATTGATTGACTGCCCATAGTTACTGACAGGTATCACTCCCAGTCACCGTATAACTGTATAACATTACAATATTATCTACAACGTTTATACCAGCGTGCTAGTGTCCAACGACCTGAATTAATCTCCAGTCTATAAAGGCGACAACTAATTATGATATATTTTATTTTATATAAGGATCAGGCGGTCATTCAATGCATAAGAATGCACTAACTTTCACTATACGGAATAAGCTTAACGAAATTTCATCTAACTAACTCTTTCTAGCTTTTAATTAGTACAAATATACGTAAGAGTACCTAAGTTATAATCAAGTAAGAAAAACCTTGGTTTAACACCAATATGTGATAATGATGATGTTAGAATGATATGATAAGGATTGCTACAATTGAAATTCAGGATACACTGTCGAAAGTCAAAAGCTTCATTAAAATAAATATATAAAAAAAACTGAGCCGCGGAAACTACAAAACCTTTCACCCGGACTTCCTAGCCAGAGCGGGCAGGAAAACAGCGAGATTATAAAACTAGCTTATAACAGAAAATATGAAAGCACTAGTTCAGATCTAAATGTGTCTGATGCGTCCCTCGAGAACAGTTGTAACTCGCGGCTTCCATTAGTAAAGCCGGCTTACTGCTACACAGCAGATATAACATTTACCTTATCTTACAAAAAAGGGATTTTTGTTAACTTTGAACTTATGAATACAAAAGAGTTTAGGTTTGGTAATGTTTTTTCTATTTTTATTAGCGATTGTTTTAACACTCAGCCTATTAGCGACGTTATTATTTTTACCATCAAAATTCTCATCTTCAGGACAATGACTATTATTCATCCAGCCATTTCAAACTGCAGTGATTATAGTCCATTCGTTCCATTAGAATCACAGGCTCCACCATAATCTATTACATCACGTCATGTTTTAATTTCCTCGCCGAGCACCAGTACAGCAGATTTGCGTAAAACCAGGAAATCCATCGCATGATGGATGTTAGGACATGTTACTAATGGCTGCGCGATCACATTACAGTGAGAAAGCTAAATTGCGAAACCAGTTGGTAGTGACCTCTCTCACGGGATAGAGAATGCTCGGACAATGAATTAATCCTCACACTAAACTGCTTATAAATATTTCATTGGGGCGAATGGTCTAAGGTTGTTTCTCAGTGTAGGAGAACACAAAAAACGATGAAATAAAATAAACATTACAAGAAACCATTCAGCTTATTGGAAGTTTCAACACTCACAACTCCGTGAGAAATATAAACTCACCATAATCAATTTCATGAAGTATTACAATCAGCAGAATTGAGCCGCATCAAACCATATTCAATATAATATAAAAACAACAAGTCCCTATTCATCAGTAAGTTTATGCTTAGATTGTAAAAAGAGGCTAACGAGAGCTTACTTATTGAAACATCGGTCCATCGTTACTATGTCCAACTTACAAGTCTCATGTTCTTATGCTCATATTGCATCCACCGCATCTGTACACGGCTAGGTATATTTTTACAAGTTGTTGGGTAAAGAGCGCCTAGTTCAGCGGCTAATAAGATCTTATACGTAATTTGTTGGCTTTAACTTCACGTTCCTTACAAAGTTTTCCTTTCAAGACGCTGGCAGAAATACTAACTTGTGTTCAGTATTTTACAGTTTATTATTAGTAGTTTGTGGAGTTATTTACGAGCTCCAATACCTATAGGCAACGATTTGAATACTTATTCCTTTTTAGTGAAGGTAGTTTACAATTTAAATAAGAGACCATTTAAAAAACAATTGCAATTCGGTGCAAGTTATTGTTAAATCCAAGAACAAATCATTTTGATTCAAGTAAAGTAATCCTTGACTCCGCTTCTATTACGCATCATTCTTCTCCAACACAAAACAAAAAAAAAACTTGTACACTAAGTAAACCATTTCCTTGATCCTGTGAATAGTGGGTTCAATGCCTCGCCGAAGTGAAACCGAGACCATTTTGAAATCCCATCCTTTTACGAGACCATTCGGGGGATCCGTCGCAGACCTTTTTACGTAACAAGTGAAAATAGTCGGGCCATCCGGGACGACCTATTTAAAGTTTGATTGGACAAGTTCAAAGACTTGTATTTTTTAGTAGTGTCACTTTTGAAATGGCTTCCGTGTGATTGAATGTTCTATAATTGTTTTATGCCACTGAGGAAAATTAAAAAAAAGAAACTTTGTATTTTTGTCTTTTGACTCAATGTTTTATTCAAATCAAGTCCATGCTAACTATAAATAACCAGGAGTTAATGGTAAAGGACAATTCAACCGCAGGGTAATTTTTAGCTCCAAACACAGCGTAGTCAAGATATGCATTCTAGACAAAGTAAAATGGTTAGCATCTAGATTCCATCAACTCATGCGATGAATAACATTATCATAATATTAGGAGGAGATTTCGTATGAAGCTGTCAAAATAACGTTATAACGTACTAATGGTTTGAGTAATAGAATTCTTGGTAATGCAAAACATGCTTTCGGAGTTCAACAGCCAGACATATGTTAATACACACACAATTTGATAAGGACGACGCTGCATTTACATTGAAAACCAGATTCAGATTAGTAATTTGCTTCAGCATTTATCCATACAACGTCGCGATGTTCAAAATATTCCGAAGTTACCGAACGAAATTCTGGATTTTCTAAATTTAAGGCAAAAAGATTGATGTTTGATACCCAAAATTGCATTCATTCCTTTCGAAGTTATGCCTATTTACTTGAGATTCAGCAATCCATTCAATATTCCCTTTAAATCTTTCTCTCAAAGCGCCACATACCTTCAATTAGTACCAGTTGACTTCTCAAAGCAACGTGACGCTACATTCGTACCACAAAGACTAGAAATGCCTGTGTAAAGTGTACTAGATGAAAATTCAAACAGGATGGCAGTGCTATGACAGTTTTGGTTCCAAACGAACAAGGTACGCAATTAGCAAGCACATCCCGGCTTGCCGGGCCACTGCTCGGTGGAATAAACTGCGCCATAACTACTCCGCCGATAGTTGGATTGTTAGCTGGATAAAGTTTCGATGACGGCTTCGGGAGAATCGCTGTCACCTTCAGCAGCGGGGAAGATGCATTCAAACTCAAACTTTACTTACAAACACTTAAAAGTTATTTTCAAGCGGGCACTAGTTTGCTTTCATATTATACGTACGAGTACGTTGTCTTACTTGCCACAATAAGGTGAGTCCTGAAATATCACTCATTCTAGTATATAATAGAGTTCACTCAAAACTAAAAGCTTGTTAGGATGTCAGTTGAGTGAAATGCTTTTTGCAACGATACTGCAAGAATACGGAAATTAAGTAAGAAATTCCAGGAATAGATTCGGTGATTCACTAATTTGCTACGGCGCTAATGCGAATACGACCGGAAAGATCAAATTGAAGGAAGCTGGTTAAATTTATGACAGCAGATAAACTGGGATCGGAAACCCCGGTATGCGGTATTATTGGCTTTGCATGGCCGAAACCCTCCACCGAACAAGCACTAATATTTATTTTATTATAACATTAATGGTACGCATAAATACGGGTTAATATTCAATAAAATTATAATATACAGAGACAGGTAACTTTATGGTGTAATAGGGCTATCAAAATGCAAATGTTCGGTTAAGCCAATTCACGAAATCAAAACAAATTGTTGAGGCGCATTGATTTGGCGTATAAATTAACATCATTGACAACGAAGGCAGAAAAACTTGGCAAGCCGCGGTATCGTGTCCCGAATGATTAGCGGCACGAAAGCAACCGGTTCAATGTCTGGACGAGGTAATAATTCCTTGAAAAATGCATTACAACTTTCAACTTCTTTGTTAAAATACTGCACGGCATCTGAAACTTAGCAGTATGATTTATTTGTACTAGTAATGTGGAGTTGTTTAGACAACAATACTATACTTATATCTTGAGGTGTGAGCTGAAAAATATCAATGTGTTCCTGGGTTTAGCAAAGGGCATTCTGAAAGATTTTCCTTAATAAGTACTTGCTACCTTTATTATTTCACGTTACAAATTCGTCTTGTAGAATAGAATAGAAACGTTTCTCGGGAGTAAACAATATATCATGATCGTTGATCCCTCTGTCAGGCTGACTTGCTTTTGAGGAAGGCTTTAGAACTAAGCAGTAGTAGGATATCTGTATCCTATACTCGAGATTGTCATGCTGCACTATAATATCAGAGAAGGCAATCTTATGACAACAAATCTACGAGACAAGTAGACGAGTCCCATTATATGTAAGCTTAAAGCTTTCATTGTTTTCAAATAATATTTATGAATGGCGTATATATTTCACACGAACTTTGTCAAAGATAAATATAAGGATTGGAGAAAGAAGCGAGAAAGCGGAAAAACGTCATGAATCTTCAGGAATTTTAATTAACAATAAGTTGGGAAAAAGTAATATTCGTGGGGCACATGAGAGACGTTTTTCGCATCACTAACGATTGCGCGTATGTACACGAAGGCTGGGTGAAGGGAAGAGGGGTGAGGTTTGCACGGTACTAGTGAACGAACGCCTTCCTCCGAACTAAGTCGCGGATTTTAAATTAAATTAAAGTTTGGTCGCGTGAGCTAGCTAGCAGGCGGGCTTAGAATAGACAGGGGGGGATGAGGGGACCTATTAAAAATGTTGAACGAATGCTTTGTGGTATGTCGGGCTTTTATATCGAATTGTTGGACGAAAATGAAATAAAATTGTTAAATGAGGTTAGCTGCGTTACGTCTACAACTAGATGTTTTTAAATAGGTTTTACGTTATGATACAATTGCTATGTGACGAGAAACCCAATTTGTTCGTTCAGTAAATGTAACTTGAACTGAAGACACGGCAAAAACGTCGACTAAATCATAAGTAACTTTATAGATGATATGCTAGTTACCGACGAGGAAGGTGGTTTAGCTAAACTAACACCAAACTTTACAGCTGCAAAGTTCTATGCATGATGAGAATCGCATGCAAGCAAAATAACAACTGTGTTTGAGGTAAGTTCGAGGCATGCCACACCACGCCTTGACATAGCTGCTTCAGTAAATGTTAGAAAACGAGAAGCCGACTAAAGAGCTTTTTACTTTGTTGAACGCGACGTGAGACTTTTTAGGTCACAAATTAGCTGAGGATTTAGTACGAACTGAAAGAAAAATAACATTCTGGACCACAACACAGACTTAATATTATTTAATTAAAGCAGACATCTCGGACGTAATGAAATAAAAACGTGAGACATACATGATTAAATAAGACACCGTCTTATATTTAGGGATCTAATTAATCGAGGTCGTAGAAAAACACCTTTGGAATTACAGCCTACAGGATGAAGAGGTCACACATAAAACATCCCAAATGTCTTCGGCAAACTAGGAACTGGAGAGCGAGTTTCCTAGTTTGTGAAACACTAAGTACAAAAACAAGCGCTAGCGGACTTGGAACAGATGGAATTTCGAGGTTCAAAGATATGGTGGACTAGAAAAACAAGCTGGCGAACAAAAAATCAAGATGGACGGTGGTTGAGAACTGCTGCAGGAAATCAAGGACTTAGTTATCACGTCTAGTTCCATTAGAATTCTAATCACGTGCTGCAAAAACTTGTCAAACAGAGAAACGCGAGGATTTGGAAACTTTGTAGATGTTTGAGTTCATTTGGCGTATTGGTGGCGAGTTGGTCGTCTTTAGGTGTAACTTTTGAAAGCATGTCGACAATCTTACAAGGTTTAGTCTATCTTAAGATTTAATATTTAGATATGAAGACCGAGACCAAGACCAAAAAGTACATACTCGTATATGCGATTTTTGTAATAGTCATTAGTAAACCTAATAAATAAATAAAGAAAATATATAAGTTACATTTAAAAAAAGGCGTTCACTTAAGTTAGTAAGCATCAGACAAACTCAACTGAGGTTGAGCATTTATATTTTTCTTAGCAATTCTGATAGCGGACTGTTTACAGTGGCAACTTAAGTAAATACACTCAACAATGTACACTAAGGTCTTGGAAACTAGATACAAAATAATTTGAGAGACAGGAATTAGCCCGTTCACGATGCTTCCAGGAATATGATAATTTGCAGCAGAGTTGCTCGTTGATCAGAGTGGCGGTCTTGTTATGGAAACTGAAAGCTTCGTTAGTGTAATGGTGTATTGTTGAGATTAATTGTTCTAGTGCATCGGTGAGCTTGTTAAGCTACGGTTTTATTATAATAAAAAGACGCAGCTTATATAATTTGTAGCATACTGAGACAGTTATGGTCTAAAAATAATATTTAATTTAACCTGTTATTATCTATGAAATAAAGATTATTCAAAACCATGAAACCAAAGAATGTAATAAGACCATTTAATTCCAAATGGTATTGGATTTATATTGGAGAATGTTTACGAAAACAGATCAACTCATAATTAATTTCCAACTTATGAAGTTTCTTCATTTAAAACTCGGATTACAGTTGAGAAAAATTAGGATCCTTGGGAAGTAGGGCTCCATATTCGACGAGAGTTCGCTCATCAACAATTTGCATGTGAAAGCGAGACGGGCAGGCGCGCGTGATCTGAATTAATGAGCGGACAATTTGACGCGAGCTAATGGACGCTATTGATTGAGATGTTGCTGCGGTTACATCCGACCTGTTTGTGGTCAAGCCGACTGAGGCTCGCTCAACTGTTGTCCGGTGTCACTTCATTACGATGGATCAACGTCACCGAGGATTTACGACCGGAATTTCGTTTGGTCCTTGGGAACACATTGTATCGGTAACAAATAAATATTTGGGGAGCAATAAGAGCGAAGGATTTCGCAAGTCGTATAGCCACAAAGGTGTTGAAATTGGGATAATAGCGCTACAATTTACGATAGAAACGTAGCAAAGCTCCCTAGACAATTACGAGATTCTCGAGAAAAATCGTCATTTGTACCAATTTCCAATAAAGACGAGATCATTTGGTATAGTTAGAACCTCTTTCCATTTGGTTGTAGGCTTCATATCGCGCCAATTGGCTCATAATTTGCGGCTTGTAATGGCCGCTATTGATTCTCGGATGGTCAGATGGACCGATTTAGATAGAATCGATCACGTTCAAGAGCTGTCGGCATTTAGGTCGCCGTTTAGGTGTTGGATTTCAGCACCTACGACTTTATTGATGATGTTTTAAGAGGGAGACGAGTTGCTTGTATTCATTTTTAAACATAACGTTTCATGTCGGATTTACTAATACTGTGAGACATGACACGACGTTTCTGTTATCGCTAGTGAAACATCAATTAGAAGTTTTCCTATAACGGAAGCTAACGAATTTCAATTTTTATTTTTTTGGGTTAAAGAAAACTCTTTTGGAATTATATATGGTTTCACACGCACATGGTATGCGTGTTTCACATTTTGATGGCTTTGAAATTAGTTACACCATGCATCATGGAAAAGGGCAGAACAGTACAAATGTTCTGTTGATCTAAGATAGTAACATATAAATAAAAAAGTTTAGCTTGTTATCTTACCCTATCGTTATGTGGGTGAAATTTATTATGATAATAACAGTTGCCGTTATGGCGAGCCTTGTAATGGCTTCGATGCCACATACGATATTAATGCCTAGATCATTTCTAACCTATCGATGGAGATTGCCTTTGGTCATGGATATTTATTTTCTATAGTATACCGCATCCTCGTAAGTCAATTTATTCCAGGATTCAATTTATTAAAGTTTTATTCGCACGGTGTGACGGTGAGGGCCGCACAGGTAGGCTGTGCGGACCGTTAACGTTTTAGGGAGAAAGGAAACCAGAGGTAGATCTCCAAAAAGGTCTTTAATGGAACTAGGTCCGGCTAGGTCGCGGGTTTGTGGCACAGGTAATTAAGGCCTCGCTCTTATATGAGTAAGGGGGTACCGTCCCTGGGGGGTCCACGTAGGGTGCCCGGTGAGCTGGCTGAAGCTGGCTGAAGCTGCACGGAAGCTGGCTGAAGATGGCTGAGCGGCCCGGTGAGTGGGCTGAGGCTGGCTGAGCGGCACGGTAGCTGGCTGAAGCTGCCCAGAAGCTGGGGTCGCTGGCGTGACAACGGCCGCGGCCACCAGTAGATGCTTAGCTGCCGGCTGGAGAGCGGGACCCGCAGAAGGTAGTGGGACGGCGGTAACCCGTAGGGTGACCCCCAAGATTGGGGTATAATTACACCTTAGGAGTCGTGGCAGCAGCCGCCAGTTATGGCGATCGAGAGGGAATGTGACGTAGCCTCTCACATCTTGACGTTTAGGCACTAGGGTGGACCACTGTCGCCGCGTCCATGGACAATTAGTAAGTTGGCCATAGACGCGACGTTACAACGGATAAGTTTTTAGATCAACCCTTTGAAGGATAAAATATTTTATCATTTCGTTAGGTATTCAACAACAATACATCTACCTACTTTGTGCTGTAATGCCAAAATCGTTTTGCTTTTAGTAAAATGCTTACTTTGAAATGGGATTCCAATTTCATAACACGCCTGATATAATGTCACTAGGTAATCTACTCCTATCGACGTAGTAGACAATACAATGTACCTCATACCCTTTTCCGTCAATTCCGCGTCTTTCACACAATTCACTGCAGTTCTGTTTAACAATCCATCGAAAATTCGATCAACTAGTCGAAAGTGTTCAGCGCCAGTCAATTCAGCAGTTTGTTTGCCGATAACCGCACAACTTGACGAGCGGGATTCGAATTGTGAACGATACATTCAATTTCATTCGAATTTTCAACTTATTTGTCGTTTGTATGGTTATAGTTCTGTGTGACAATTGATGTCGGAACTGCGATATGTATGGTAAACATGTGACTATTACAGTTGTCCGATTGAATAGAAACATTTGTTAGGTTTCCAAATAGATTGGCTGTTAGTTTACTGATGAGTCTCTATGTTGGTTAATATGGATACAGTTTTTATGGAACAAGGTGTGTGAGTAATATGGTATTTTATAAATCTTATGACGAATACTCCTCGCGATACGATTCCGCTGCTAAAACCACAAGACTTTATTAACCTTAACACAATATTACGAACCTAATTCCTATTCAGACCAAATGTGGGCGTAATCAAATCTGACCTGAACCATGAAATAATGGAAATATTAAACGACAACATCATATTTGCTGAATATTGAACACTTAGAAACGTTGCTATCTAAAACGGACATCCTGAAATATAAGTTCTACACTGTGGAAGACGGAACAATAAATTTTATGTGCACTGCACTTTGGAAACTTACAAACTCAATGCACGAGATACGTGCTTGTAATTGCTAATGGAGAAATGTATTGAAGTAAAGAATGAACGGTTCAATGATTTGGTAAGACAGGAAGAGCTATAAATAAACCATACGTATAGTGTTGATTTAGGAGAATATCCTGAAGATATATGATGCAGTTGCTAGACTTTTAAAAGAAATAAGTTTGATACCTGTAGAAATCATAGATCAAGCAAGTCAATCAGTCAATTTAGAGGTGTTCTAAAATACTTTGAGGAAGATAAACGAACTAAGAGTCGCAATTGCCTAACAGACGAGCTAAAATTAAAGAAATTTAAAATTTAGCTTTGCCGAGTAACAGACCATTTTCGATTGAATTACTTCCAGACTCGAAGATAGTTCAAGCTCGCGAAAGCAAACAGCAATTAGTGTGCATTCATTCGTTTGGTTCATTCAAAATCAGAGCTCGAGAGTTCAGAAATAGGTTCGAAGTATCTTAGATCTCTAAGATTTGACTATTTTTAAAATCAAAGTACTCTTCCGAAGGATTATTTTATCGATATTTTTAACATTGAGAGCAATTTGAAGGCATTGACGTAAGAAAATCGGTCAATCCCAAGGGTGGTATTAAACATTGCTATAAAGTTTGCTGGTGGCAATAAAAGTACGGAAGGGGAGGGTTTATTTCTATAGGTAATATGTTAGACAAGATCAATTCTAGTTCAAACTGTTGCGTTTTTACTTTGTTAGTTGAGATAAGACTTATGCTGAATAAGGATTGACTCGTAGTACATGTCTTAGTATTATAGCAATTGTTTAAAAACAGCAAATTCTCGGATGTGATTCGGGAAAGTTGTGCTGCATTTTTTATGCATGTTACGAGCCTACTTCCTAAAGGAAGAAAGATAGAATCGTATTTAAAGCAGAATACTGGTATATTAATAGAGACGAGTTCTGAAGATATTTAAAGCAACTTGACTAGATAGCTCCAAAGAAAACATACCAGGAAAACTTATTCAGACTAGTTTATAGAACTAATTGAATTTCCATGTCTTGCTTAGGAACATAATGTAAGTAAACATGCACTTCAGTTCACTTGGAGTGTTCAGCTTGCCTTACTGCTTCATACAAAGTTGATTGGGTTTGAATAGCGAGCTGGTGTCAGTAGTGATGTGTAAGCGGTGATGACCCGGTTCGCACGTCTAGTGAAGGGACACGTATCACATGCATCGGTTCACTAGCTGAGAAACTCGTTAAATTATATGCATGGTGCGGAGAAATGTTAATATTAATGAGATATCAAAACTATATTCGGGTAAACATTATTCATTTGCACGAAAAGGTTGTGTCGGCGCTCGCTGTTGATTGGCCAATTATTCGCCGTCACGATGAAAGTAGGAAATTTTCGGTTTACTATTCCATTGTTAAATTAGAGGTTTACAACTATACGAATATATATCAGAATATGGCAAATCTATTAGTAATGTAAGACTTAAGATACGTGAAGTAACCACAAATTCTTGAGCTTTCAATCATTAAAGTTTAATTAATTATCCAAATTCTGTGAAACAATAGTTGTCAGTAGATGGCACTTGATATTTGATAAATCGTGTGAATGTTGTGTGTGTCGACATCATTATAGAATTAACATTAATTAATTACCTAACCTTTACTAATTAAATGTTGTAAGACTTTAGAGATGTAGGGTATTGAACCTGGTTTCAGTTAATAATTCTTCATGGTGTCGTAGGTCGAAAATAAAACAATCTGTAACTAGTACTTCAAGATAATTGGAAAGTAAGTCTTCACTTGCTATTGTTTGCACTCGACACCCGACAGTAAACTTCGTCGACTACAGTTACTGTGTACTTAAAATTGTGCAGGGACTACGATCTTTCGTTTCATATTATATTAAAATCAAGAAATTATGTGAACTGTCATGGGTTTAAGTGTAAAGTGCTGTTAACAAATACTACCTTCTACTACCTTCAGCCACAAAAAGTGTAAATATCTGTTACTGAAAAGACACAGTATATCTACCAAATTTTGCTCCTTAAAGATTTTCCAATTATCGTGATTCAACAGTAAAAGAAAAATCTTTGACAATTGAAAGTGTTCAATCAAAAGTACAATTCTCAGAACAAGTTAAAATCAATTACATTCCTGTGGTTGTACACGTTATTACATTCCGAGACGTCTTTGATGCAATATTACTGCTGTATACTGAACCAATATAAATACTGAGAAACAGAGACCGTCTCTAGAGACTGATAGGTGGTGGAAATCAATTGTAATTTCATGTTGGGTATGGTGCGTTAACCCTGCGATGTAGGTATCTTAGCAGAGCCTGCCTGTTGCGAATCGAGACTGAGAATGTATTTCAAAAGCTATAAGAGGCGAAGAGTTGCTTGAAATAGAATTATTCTGTCAATTTGTCTAGCTTGGATTTGGTAACAGTTTCAGCCGAGTAGCGTCTTTTGACTCGTCTCTTCAGGTTTGTTAAAGATTGGCAGGATGAGTAACGGAAGGATTTCCTTAACATTTGGCATAGTATCTTGATCAATTACATAACTTGGTTCTAAATGGATTGGATATCATTTTGAGCGATTTTCTAGCCTCTTCATTTTTTTTTACGATGAAACAAGTAGTCAATAAGGCAAGTATTAAAGATGGATGTCAAAACATCTTTATTTTTGTAAATCAATTAATTTAATTTTAAACTTTTAACAAGAACTGTTTAGATTTTCCTTGGTTATAAAGTTTTTTATCAAGTCGTAATACATTGATAAGGTATCTATCGCCATATGGCAAATTGATCCACCCAAAGAACATCATAATGAGAAACTTTATTACATGTTTTTTCTTAGAAAGAGGTTCGTCTCCCTAACCTATTGTGTATTTCTTACTGTATACGAATTTCGTGAATAAACTCTCATAACTCATTATAACGCTTTTACATGTACTTTCACCGACTCAAATATCCGTTCTAGAATAACCGTAACAGCTAATAGACCGACTTAAATGTTTATCACATTAACACAAACGTAAATAACCACACAATTTCACACTACACTTATAAACTTTTTTAATCACCAACTGAATTATCCACAAGTTTTTTTAATTGAATATCAATTTACTAATTTTCACTTTTCACTATTCTTATCACTGGCAGTCAATAACAATCCGAACAAATGAGTTCTATTTTCAAATAGAAATTCGGTGGTATATCCAGTAGTGGTGTTATTCAGCGCGCGTGTGTCGCGCGAGGCGGGCGGCCGGCGCGCTCTTCCCGCCCATCTGACGGGCCCGCCGCCCTCCGTGACGTACGAAAACATTGCCGACTTATCGCACTGTCTGAATGCTTTTTCATGAGGTTTAAAGCTGGATTGATTGGTTTTTATTGCGTTTATCTTAAAATTGAACTTTTTGATATTTTATAAAATAAATCTTCGTCTTTTGTACAATTGAGCTTTTTCGGTTGCAAAGAAAAAAAGGCATAACAGGTGCATTTTATGACATAGTAAGTAAGTCGTAAGTGAGATATTCACTTAACATGTAATCCACGTATCTCCATTAGACCGGCTCTCGGCACTCCGCTGTTATTGACGGTAATGCCTCGCTTTACCAGATTGCAATACTTTCCCCTCGTAACAGATGTATCAAGCCCTTACTCTCGAGGTGCTCATGGGGTTGCATCCCTTTCATTCAATTAAGCGGTTTAAGTGTTCGTCCCCTTTGTCTTAAAGGTCCAAGGTTTTAGGAGACGTCATTTTCTGATGGACGGCAGCCCGCCACAATAATTGCGTAATCGGCGTTGTTTCAAAAATGGCGCCTGATAAGTGATTCGGACGGGATTTCGGTTGAGTTAAAAGAAATCTTTATGGAAAAGCTTATATTAGCTCTCTGCTGGAAATAAGACGTATTTTTTGCTCCTTCACTAATCAGAGTTGGTTTTGCAGAACTTTTTATTTTCATTACTTTAAAAACGGACAAATTCAGTCACTCAGACAGCCCGGTTCACACTAAATCAATACATGAAGTAATAACATAATTACCGTTTCCAAAGAAGTCTTATTACTTCACATACATATAAAAATCATTTGACGAATTTAAAATAAAACTACCACATCCACATTTGATCGTGTCGCGGTACTCGCGGTAGTCTAATACCAGCATTCTTAACATGCGTGTGCAGGAGTAATGAGCTCCAGTATTAATGAACATTGGTGAAGGGGCCGCGGCTCACGGCACTCCCGATGCATTTTCACGATTTTCGTATTTGGGTTATCGATGTGAGGGTTCCTAACATTGGGAGTTCCCGGGAATTAATCAACTTTTACGGGGTTTTCAAGTTTCGTTTTCAGGTGGGAATTTGAAAGAGTTGGCAACTGTGTGGCTTCCATTTAACGTTATAAGGTAATGGAAGGAATTCGTATCAGTAAAGCTATATTAATAATAACAAGTTACTCGGGTTTGCTATTTTAAAAACGGGAGAAATTGCAATATAATTCAGCAGCAATTGATTATCAAAATTATTTGGAGACTATTTAAGTAAAAATAAGAAAATCAGCCCATTCAACTTGGTTAGACAAGTTCAGGAATCGGAAAAGGTTATAAATATTCTCAACCGTATTTAATAAATAGTGAAAGAACATAGTTAATGAGATATCAAATGCATTAAGTGTTGAGCCCGTATTTACCGAGCCTCCCTTATCAGCGACACGGCGTATGGAAACGCTCTGAACCAATAACTCTCGTCGCGTAACCTTCGATGCCAATTGCTGTTTTCATTTGATATTTCTAACAAAAAATCCGTTTTGATCTTGGAGTCAAAAGAAATTGAATTTATTAACGGTTATGTATCGTCGAAGGCCAGTTATAAGGAATGTAGAATAACGATAACACAGTACTTGAATTCTAAAATGAATTAATTACGTTCAATTGTAGTACTTCTAAACGTATAATAGCAGGTTATAAAAAGCCTATTGAATTAATCAGGCCTATAGTTATCGTGTGCCTAATATCAATTTCGCGGGAATATTGCTGTAGTCACCACTCTAAGCAAACTAATTAGTGG
The DNA here is from genome assembly GCF_003590095.1 of Trichoplusia ni. NCBI lineage: Eukaryota > Metazoa > Arthropoda > Insecta > Lepidoptera > Noctuidae > Trichoplusia > Trichoplusia ni. Next base: position 1,375,743 of record NC_039490.1, on the reverse strand, counting down.
AGATAATATCTTATAATTAGCACATAAGAGGATGTTTCAGTCGACGTTTAATCCCTTAGGCGGCTCGTACTTCACAAGAAACGGCTCGACGGTATTACTGAATTGTAGACTTTATTTTTATTTATCTCCGCTCAAATCTCGGGATTAGACATAAAATAAATATTACATGAAATGTAATTACTTTCTGACAGTTGTAAAAGTTAAAAGATAAAGATTTTTGGGTCTCTCCCACTTACGAATTACAAAAAGGTTAGACATTAAAATAATTATCATTTGTATGACGAGACAAGAGAAAGAAACTGTTTTGCATACCTTAAACATGAAGTTAAGTTTACGTATTACAACTGACTTCTCCGAATACATTCTCACAAAACCAATTATTTTTTTGTTAATTTTCTGACTCTAGTCAAAGTCCAATTTTATTTCCTTATCTAGGTAACCTACTAACATAAATATCTATCTATCATATACTTCACTTGATTCACCCCTCATTATATGATACCAAGTAATTCATATTCCGGGATCTCGGCGGTCCCCCGGGCGGATACCGGGAAGCAAGGCTTTAGCGGCAGTAATATGTCAACTGGACGCTAAGCAGACACGCGACAGACGCTTGTCCGTCAGATCACAATTACAGCTTATCGATGATATTTACTGACTTTTAAAAAACGCTGTCAATTATAAATGTTAAGAATTTTCGAATAATTATATCAATAAGGATATGTGCATCTATTTTCTGTAGCTACGTCGAAAAACAGGTGTATAAACTTTGGAGTCTCTTTAGGAGATTTCTTACTTTTCAAAAATCGACGTCATCACCCTCGACACTTACTTAATTATTGGCATATTTGCGTTAGTAAATATCGGATTTATATCATGGTGACAATACCCATACCTAAATAGAACTTTATTCAACACGAATTGAGGCTAAGCTTCAAGCTTGTTATACTCAAACGTCATGGCTTGAAACTGTCAACACATGATTTAAAATGCTACGACTGCATAGTCACATTATTCGATACCGCTCTATTCAGGCGCGATGCATAACAACTGTCCTTTGTACTAACCAACCGTACCGAGGTACCAGCACTTTAATTGGCACTCGCTATATTCACCAAACAGCCCAGTTTTATTACAGAGCCTAATTTCCGGAGCACTGGACTGGAGTTTTAATTAAACTTTCGATTTCTTAAATGTGTTTCATTTGTAAAGTTGATTAATTAATTGTTATGGACTTTTTTTCGGAAGGCAGGTGATACTAATTTGACAGGGCGTTATCTTTTTAGATGAAAATTGTTTCCGGAGGTAAAGATTTTAGGCAAAACAAAAAAAAAATGTAAAGTATCGTATAAAAACACGTTACCCACTGATCTTATACCAAGTCGATCGTAACTCAAATATGCTCTTAATTTTAGTAAAGAAAAACTAAACAAAGAACAGTAGGTTAGGTACCTCCAAACGGGGTGGAGAGAACTAATCCCTCAAAAAATATAACTTTAATAAACAGCACCGAGGAATTATTACCATTCTTAACCTGTCAAAATTAATGGGCACTAATTTATACCAAGGAAATTATAGAAAACGAAATGAGTTTGATCATAAGTTATAAATACTGCTGAGAGCAAAAACATAGCTTCAGAAAGGTACAATCTGTGATAAACGATTATTATTATTATTTAACAATTTATGTACACAGAAAAATAATATAGAGAAAAAAGATTTGAGAGTATATGTACAAAGGTACTGCCTATTTCTTATAGAAATCTCAATTAGAAATACAGACATAGGTGCACAAATTTACAGGAAACAAAAAGGATAAGGAAAACGATGAAATATAGCAAAATAAAAGTCTTTCACGAAACGGTTATTCGAGTAGCTGACACTTCTTGATACAAATAAAAATGGCGGATCACTCAATCAAATATTATCCCGCGAACATACATAGACCTTTGGTCCTCGTATTACAATATATTTACAGATGAAATAATCGAGAAAATTGTGTCACGCACTTGATAACTGGTTGGCTGAAGTATTTTCATATTGGACATGATTGGATCAAATGGGATATGTCGTAATACCAGCCTACACGCATCCTGACGGATATAAGATCACGCGTGTTCCTACGGAGCGTGAGCAGAACTACTACTGAGAGGTATTCGTAGACAGTCATTATTGTTGAAGCGGGACAGAGCTCTACGCAAACTACACAGCTCGTAGCTGCATCTCTGTTTAGTTATGTCAAATGTTTTGCTTCTTTTCGTTTTGAATGGGCTGATGAGCGTAGTTTATGCAACAACAGTATCTAGGAGATAAACAAATTGCTAATGTATGTTTCTTGTAAATACACCGTAATTAAGATGACCGTGAACAGCAATAATGCGTGTAATATGAATTAGGTTTAGGAAAATAAATGAGAATAGGCATAGCTAGACCTCTTCCTTGCCCTGAATTTCCTTAGTGCAAAAAACTTAGATACTAACGCTATGTGACGCTGCCGTTGCATGTTTTCTTTTAAATCTTTCTCTAAATGACTTTGTTCAGTATGTAGAAATATTTGTTGTTTACTTGTGTATATTCTGAATAGAACCACCTATAATTATAAGGGAACACTAAAAAGTCCCGCCATTGTTGTATCTAAAGGGCCGCTGATGATAATAATTGAAGTTATTGACTTGTTTTTTTTTGTGTGAATTCGGAATACCTACTTCGTGTTATTGGAAACTGTACCGTGTCCATTGCGCTTAAGATATATTTTTCAATAATTCTTAGAAGTTTGTATTTAAATGCATTATTATTATTTGTTTGCTCGCAGTGCAACTCGGTCTTCTGTTTATCCATCTTTGTGAAAACTTTCATAAAGCATTTTCTAGTTCTGAATCTCTTTCTAATTAAATAGTCACAGTACAAAGTTTGTAGAAAAAGCAATACTTGGAATGAAGAGATGCTTTTAAGAATTTTTATATTGTATTTCATTCGGTTTTATCACTGGGTACTTGTTTGTGAATATTTCCAGTGAGATGATTGCGATATTTTTATTGATTCTTGCGCTCTTATTTAAAAATGCAAACAAAAGGAATACATTCTTTCAAACCACATGCCACACATTTAAAACCATAAAATCTAACAGTTTAAAAAAAAACATTTTTCGTTTTGATTGTGAATACTCCTTTGGATCTCAAACTACATACTATAATATATACTAGTTAGTTTAGTAAACAAACATAATGACCAGGGGTGCGTCAACCTGATGTTAACACGAGGTCAGGGTCACCAGAGGTCACACGAGGTCATTTGGTAGCGGTCACTAGCTCTCCCTTGCGGATCACCAATCTTGACTACACACCTACACGTGCTAATCTCCATAAACACAGGGACACTTTGGTGATAGCGATGCCGTTATTACCGAGTGATAAGGTTGAATTTCTTAAGGTATTGCTACGATCAAAATGTCGCGACCTGCATCCATATATTTGGTTTCGTTTGTCTTCGTAATAGTTTAAGTTATGATAAAGCATTTTAATTCATAAATATAAATACATTACCATACATTTTTGAGGATAAGGTGATCTCTAGAAATTACCTGTAACAAATAATTGAATTGTAATGAGATGAATAAGTTTAATCATTACTCTTTGTTAGTTTGGTTGCGCACGTAATTAAAGTATGTGCTGGATCGATTTAAAAATATTTTTAATGCTTCAATTATCGAGGAAAGACTTTAAGCACAAACATACACGTAACATTACCTCATGACTAAAAGATTTGAGAAGATCTCACGTAACTCCAAATCGCCAATGTATTTGATATAACACAGACAAATTACGATTAAATCATTACTTCCAATGTGCCATAAAACGCATCACCGATTGCTGTAATTAACCATTGCCTTTGACATACATAATTACAATCACATATTACATCCACCGTACACTGACACAACACGTCACGTGACAACGAATTCACAAACAAAGCATCAGTTGTCCATCCATTCAGCCACAGGCCCACCGTGTTATTAGCTAAATGCTAAATGTGTTAATCTATCTAGTAAATTGTTAGTAACGTGAGCCGCCATTAAAATAATTTATGTGCTAGAGAATAGGGACCATAGAAATTCAGGTGTAATTTTAAACCAGGTAGCAATAACAGAGGGAAGTTCTGCTTAATGCGAGAGAACTGGAAACAATAACGGCAAACTTATTTTCATCGCTATATCTAGAGTAACTTACAATTGTTTTAAAAGTTTTTGAGATTTAAACAAAATGCTGATTATTTCCTCCTAATGGTGACACGTATGCAATCTCGTCAATCAGAAAAAACAAACATTCAGATTATGCTTCAAATTCCTATAAGAAAAACAGCCTACGCAACAATTCGAATATTCCCACGGGCTAATCTAAATAACATACGATTACCATAAAGATAATGAGTAAATTATCCAACAATTAGGAGCAAAGTTAATAGCGGCTATAGCTAATAGCTCTAACTAAGAATAATTACATGGAAATGAGAGTAGCTCGCTTAGTTTTATTACTGCTGGCAATAAAACGAGCAGTGGCTGTGGGTAGCGAAGTTGCTGTATTATCTGATTTATCTAAGGAACAACTTTGAGCACGATAGTAGGATTGATAGAAGAAATTAGAAAAGGAAAACTATCTTCTATTTTGTTCTACCCATACATCAATGCAGGAGACCCAGTTGAGGATAAAATATCGTATATCCCTGGATAGAAATTAACGAAAGAAGAGTGGAAAGACATCAGAAAGGCAACTGAAAAGGAAAGGTTTTTCTGTTCTTTTTCTCAAAAAGTTATTCGTTAAAAATTCTAGCAGAAAGCTGCAAACACCTTCAATTGTTTACGTCACCTCTATTACTGATAATCCTATCTGATCGATATGAATCTAGCGACCCAATTTACATAGTTTAGAATAGCATTCGTTACGTCAGAGCCTGCAAATATAATGTAATTTGAATAACCTTCGAAAGGTTCATTCAGTTTGTATTACATGATAAACACACAGTGGCAGTGTCAGGGTGGTGATGATGGCAACAGGACCCGCGGCGGAGCAGGATTGATGGTGCAAGTAAACACCGAACACTATACAATGGTGATTAGCGCTGCCGGTGGCACTAAATGTACCTATACAGGTATGTAGCGCATTTTGTATTCATTAGTACTGTGATACGATATTTTATGGTTCATGAGTCGAACAGTAACAACAGTAAGTACTTTTCTTTTTGTATCCCTAATAATATTATAAATGCGAAAGTAACTCTGTCTGTCTGTTACGCTGTCACGTCTAAAACACTGAACTGATTTTAATGAAATTTGGTACAGAGAAGAAAAGTACTTGAGAAAGAACATAGGATAGTTTTTATCCCGGACTTTTGAAGAGTTCTTTTGGAAACGCGATATAACCGACCTCGACGCGAGCGAAGCCGCGGGCGAAAAGCTAGTAGTTTATAAAAAGAAAACAAATGTTAGTCAAGTTGCATGGCAAGAACCGATGTGTTGGATCTGAATAGTTTACTTTATACTAGCCGACTTTGCCTGCGTGGTTATGAAGATATAGAAAATCGGATTAATAGTTTCAGAATGCACGTATTTTCTAACCGTTTTTTTAACTGTATATTCGTTTGCTTTTATTAATCAGCGCGATAGCCTTCCTAACGAATGGGCTATCGAAGAAAGAATTTTACAGATTGGAGCAGTAGTTCCTAAAATTTCTTAAGCTCTATAATATTTTGTAGTTTGCCTGATACTAGTCCCTCTCACCACTAGATTATTTTATAGTTTCAAACATAGATCATTAGCGATTGGTAATAGACACACAAAGTATTAGTCTCAGGACGGAAGACGTTAAAATAGCCGGCCATCGTTAGTAACACAACACGGTTAGTTTAAACTGCTTGTTAAGGCCCGGCTCGTTAACATTTTTAAGTTTATTTAGCTGGCACGAGCGGTAACATTGTTTTTATATCTTTATTAATTATAGTCTTTGAGGTGTGGTATACAATTAAACATAGAAGGATATGAAAGTGTAATCTCGTTTAAATTCAGTCTGGTTTATGAAATTATTGCTTGTTGTAATTTGAGTGTAATTTTGACGTAGGTGTGTATTTGCTTTATATGAAGCTGTGACTGTAGACGATACTTGTAATTAAATAACAAAGCAATTATACGACGATATTTTAATGCACCTCCACAAGAGTTTTATAAGGGGTTTTGAAATTTATTGTAAGTGATTTAGATCATAAAGGGTTAAATGTTCGTAAACCGGAGTTACATGAAGATGAATTACCTAATATTAAACAAAAACAATGTTCTTACACAAAATCCGTTATAAATAGATAAGTAGATAAAAGTATTGCTTTTTAAACGAATCATTTTCTTTTTTCAATTTTAAAAGGGATGATTGGAAAATATAGAAAAAGAGCAAAGAATATGACATAGTATATTATCGAAGTAAAACATCGCCTGATTAAAATTCTGCAATGTCCGTTGCAAGTTAATTGAATTAGAAACTTGGATAGATGAAACTTACGTAGCGAGATCCAATATTATTAAAATCTCAGACTGGATCACGGCAAAATAGTTTATATTTTCGCCAAATATACGAATATCACCACATTTCTTTAAGATTTAGCTTAACGTGTATTCTCAATAGTACCTACTCACATTTTTATAAAATGCTACAGAAGAACTATATAACATATACTCAATTTTAATTCGTCATATATTCGTTTTCTATGTTCTCATTGTGTATCATCGGATCTTCTCCATGGGAATGAGGTTCCAGCAGTGTTTTTAAGAACTTCTTTAGGAGTACTGCATAAAAAAATCATTTTATTTTAAGGCCACAATGCCATTATACAATCGTTTAACGGTTAATGATATAACATCGGGTAATTCACAATAATACTAATCCCTAAAATTACGATCGAACATAAAATAAAATGTAACTTTACACATACGTAACTCTCTTTCTATCTCTACAACGCACCTTACAATGACAGAGACAGCATGCATATCTTTCAATACCTGCAATTTTCTTTAGTATGGTCTGATGACTTCACAAAGATTCTCGCAGCTAAATTATGGCACACGTACAGAATATGCAAGGCGTACAAACATAGGCCGTTGAACCAACAGCGGCTCGCGCGGGGCACAAGCGCGCTTTGTATTCAATTCCCCGGACTCCCCCGGGACGGACCGCACTTCCTAAATGTTCAATTATTATTTAATTAATACTGTTAAAGCGGCTCCTTTCGATCCTCAACATTTATTGTCACTGTATTTTATAGGAAGTGCTTTATTGACAGACATTTCTGTATGTTTTGGTTGTAACAGTTGATTACTTTTGCTATTATAATTTTTAGAGTAATATGAAAGGTTCAAATATTAAAATAAATTCATAATTTATTTTATAAATACTCGAGTATTGTTCAGGACCATTGTGGTAACCATGCGCTTGTATGCTTTGATTTGTAAGCACGAGATGTAGGATCGACCCTAAAGCATTAGAAGTACCAATATGTCTATTTTAAAATTATACGTACAATCTTAATGCTACCAAGACACCGGACACCAGTGATTGTTCATCACATGGTGAGCAAACTTGCGATTCCAGGGTAGAGGTCTGTGCCTAGCAGGGGGACGTACATGGCTGGTATAGTATTAAGACAGTTCATCAGTGACGATGTTTCATCACACAATTTAAATATGGGTATACTCTCCTTTGATCATTAATATATTGCTTAAGAGTACTTAGTCCCTCGATTAGTATCGAAGTCTCTCCACAGAGACACTTTTGATACAGAACAAGAGACTAGCAATTAACTCTCCGTCGATTGGATTCTCTGCGCAATTAGTTCGTGATTGTTCGATACCTAGTAGAGGAACTGTATCGCATATACGATTAGTTCGAAGTTTTCTTTTCACTCTTTTACGTAACATTATTTAATATCCTTTACCAATGTTTGTTTGAAAATAATATATAATGTATGAAGAACACGCCTTCCCAGTAACAAGACTAAAATAAACTTTTGCAAACGTGGTTCTCGATAATTGTTTCTGTATAATTAATAATCGGTATTCCTCGAATTTGGCTGCTATTGTAGGATTATGATCAAGCTTAAATTTAATAACCCCTTTATATTCTTTAAGGTTAAGCTTATGATTAGAGAAAACAGTTAAAGGGCAAATGTAAGAAATTGGTATTACATACTATTATTTTATTATGGAAAACAAAGAGATTAGTGTTGTTAATGAATTTGTTCGAGCTAACCATGGGAACTTGTCTGATTACACTGACAGGTGCTAATCATGGTGATTGGAGCGGCTGTTTTCCTCATTACTACGTGCGTCATGAATCACATTACGCTAGGAACTACCGCACGCGATTATGTCCACGTGAGACGATTCATATACAAGTGTACGGGATGGAAATACTTGCAATGTCCAGTTGACTGATATGTTATAACAAAGTAGATTGATATCCAGTTATTTATTAACAAAAGAAGTGCCACAATCAAAAGTAATATTATTGCAGCTGTTGAGTCAGATGCCGCCCCATGCCGTACTTTGCGATGTCACGCTTTTACAAGCATAATCAGACGTAATGGGAGACCCTCAGAGAACTGACGCCTCGAACTAAGAATCGTAAGCTCAAAACTTAAAATTATTAATTAATTCACAATTGAAGAGCGAATTCATATTGGTTCATTTCAAATCATTAGTTCTTGTCTATACTTGTCATGTATCGGATATACATATCGAAAGGTACGCATATTATCGGCTTATATGCTGGTTTTCACCACCAACAAAATTGTAACCTTTCTAACAATAGTTACCTTCGTGGATGCCATTATAATATACCGTTTCATTTCAAGTGAGCATTGCAATAGTAAGTGAGGACAATAAACAAAGGCTGGAGTGCGTTGTAACAGCGGTCCCGTGTGCTCACCGGCGGCGAGTGCGCAACTTTTGAACACAACACCCATAAATCTAGTTTAGGTCGGCGCTCCCATATGCAACTGTTCAGGGCTGTCACACACTTTAAATTATGCATACTAAATTATTAGATACTTAAATAGAATTATACGGATTGGGATTTAAGAAACAGCCTTAGAGAATTTTAAGACTAGTTTTTAAAGTAAAATGTTTGTTACGGATTTCAATTTAGAATAAGTCATCATGAATGTCATCACTCTGCTACGGATCACTGCTGTAATTGAACCTCTCACAAGGTACGAAACAAAACCACCGAGAAGGTAATCGAGACCTTAACTATATCGATTAAAATTAACCTAAGAATTACGAAATTGTCCGCAAAGACCCACGAAAATTGTACCAGTAGATATTTAAACATACGATGAAATTAAATTAGAGTGACAGCCCTACATGTGCCGACATCCTGATAGGATTGTAGTTTAGTGCCGTAACAGAGTTTAAGTTTCAGGTTAACTTACAATTTAATTTGCAGATGATTTAGCGGTTCTCACATGCGGCTATTTATACTATTTGTAGAAACTGCCTAGTTCACGATATCATTTATTTCGCTGATTTTATAAGATTATTAAAACAGCTTCACACTACAAAGTGAAACAAATAACTAAACACCTGTAATTTAAAAAAAAATCGCTTTTCGTTTCCCCAATCGTTGTTATAGGCGTGAAAATTTGTAAACAACAAAGGGAGCTAATTCTAGGGATCAAAAGTACTCTTATATAATGAAACAAGCTGTATAGTCAGTCATCCTCAAAAGCGGTTAGGTACCTAATATTCAAATTTCAAGAAGTGCCTTGAAATATAAAATACTTGTACAAAATGTGCGTCGCAGCAATGTTTCATAAAGTCCAAAACACGAATACCAAGTGTGTGGAGTGGCGAGGCGTATCGGACTTCCCTCCGAGGATATAATTAAACGTAAAACACGCCAACTTTCCCCAAATTAAGGAAACATTCGTAATAAATTGCAGATTTATTGTTTTTAAACGGAAAATATTAAAAAAACTCGACCCCTTGACGTTTCAACTGTTTGAGAATTTCTTTATGAGTTTCCGTTTTATTAAATGTTTGTTGAAAACAACAAAGAATCAGAAATATGTAAACAACTGTTGAATTAACTTTGATTACTTAGAACTGCGTTGTGCTGTCCGTACTTGCACGATTCTTTCAAGCTCATTTAAAATAATGAGTCCAATATAACATTGACTATGCGGTTCACAATTCCACCATGAGTTAACAAAATGCATTTAAATCCGTAGCGGTCTGGCTGAATCGGGTCAAAACCGCTTTAGATTGGATTAAACTCGACTGTCACAAAAACGTGCGCTAGTGCGCTGTACATAAAGGCGTAGTACTTAGTCACCGCGAAGTGCAAGGGAGAGTTAGAGGGAGGAGGGAGGGGTGTTTCAGTTTTGACTCGCTAATGACGTCACCAGCTCACAAGTATTCAGGATAGTCAGGATTCAGACAGAATGGACGGACTCACAGCTTTACCCGAGTAATTACATCCGCAAACTACTAAAGGGATATTTATGAAATGATGGCTCCACTGAAGTTACGTTTTTAATTAAATTACTTTTATTTCATACTAAATTGAACATCTTTCACCAACCTTAACTTTTAACACAAAAGTCGGATAAATGTTTCTGAAAATGACTAAGAAGAAGAGATAACAGTTTTTCTTTATGGCGGGGAGGAATAACTTTAATCCTGGATACAAACTTAGTAAAACTGTTAGGCCTAGCGGAAACCAGACAAGGATTTTCTAACTTCGTAGGTATCTATGCGTTGTGTTTTATTCATCTACTGGAATCTTGTAAAAAAACTTTGGAACTGTAAACTAAGCTGCACGTTAGTTATAGTAAACCTATCTTTACTTACTTTCAACTTTTTTATCAGTCAATAATTATTAGGACTCCCATTGGGCCGAAAGATACTATTTTTTTTTCACCATACCGTTAACATTTAACCAATATGAAAATACTAAAACAAACACCAAAAAATACCTGCAAAATAGTCTTAGCAGCAAATTCCGCAGGTAAATGTAAATGAGGGTTGTATAAACTATGGGCGAGTAGAATGAGTCTATTTACATGCACGAGCCGAGAATCGAACCGCGACGTCGCCATCTGGCCTCAACTTTCAGCAATTGGAATCCTATTGTGTCGGTCCGCGGTTGTTTGCGAGTTTTTCAGCGAGTCTGTCGGATCGTTTGTGATGCCAATAAGCCCAAATGTACCCTCAAATAGAAATATGGCTTTGTTATGAACATGCTTTTGTTTTCATCTGGGTCTTTCGGGACATTTGAATATTTGATCGTTTATGATACCGTTTTGGGTACAATTTTATGACATCATTGGATTAGCGGTTGGTTATCCAACCATGTTAAGTAGATCGTAGAGATACCGCTTTCAGGGTTATTTTTGAGGATACATTTCATAACAGGCGTTATTAAAAAAAGTGTCTCTTTTTTAATAAAAAGAAAACAGATCAAAAAGTTCAATTACACTTTTGAGAACAAAAACGTAATAAACATTACTAAGTCAAACTGGATGATTTATTTATGAGACCAAATGACAGCTATTACACGTTAAATGAAAAAATAATTAAGAAAATCGGTTCCTCCTGTCTGAAATGCAGAGGTAACAATCATAAGACAAACATGCACTGGGAAACGCCTTCTTTTTGAAGTTTTTTTTTTAAATCTTTAAAAAGAAAATTTCTCAAAGCGTTTAAGAATCTTCTAATGAAGTGCGTCATTTCATTTCAAGGTTTTGTTGACTGTAAGGAATTGTAGGTTGTTTTACCATTTCACAGGTACTATTGCTCTTAAGCACGGATCATATTGCGAGGTGCAGTGAACCTGTCGAGACAAGACTTGCATAAAAGATGTGTTCACGTTGTGGTATGCGCCTCATTTATTATTGACTCCATCACCTGAAATGACTGAGACGAAATTACAACACGTATTATACGTAGCTTTCGTTTTAATAGGTGATGAAAATAAAGACCTTTTAATCTATAAAAGTTACAAATTATCAATTGTGCATCCTTTCTATTTTACCGTTGCGAAACTTTTTAAGAACCTAAATCATGTTGGAATACGGCGGGTAAGAGTTCAATCATTTCTCACACAACAATATTACAATAACTAACTTGTTACTCTCTCCAGCATTTCTCCTTTAAACTGGAGCTAAAAGGTGCCACACACAAGCAGGTATTTTGTCAACAGCCTTAAGGTACAGTCAGCTCAAAAGTCGATTGACAAACTGCCTCAAATGTTAGTTTAATATTTCTATCTTTATCGACATTTTAGCAGCTAACATAGCTCTGTAAAGTATCTTGGGAGAGACCTACGTCCAGGAATCATGACTTTGCGAAGTAAAGATCATCCTACGAGCTAAAACGGGTTGAAAATGATGATAATGATGAAAAATTTTACGACCGCAAAACAAAGCAGTTTAGTATTCTTGTAGCGACCACACTCCGATCTTTACTGCGTTTTGTAACTGACAGTTTTCATGAACTTTTGCAGTCTGTACATGGTACGTATGTAGTTTATTGTGTAGTACGTAGAATGTTCACTGTATCCCTATATTCCCTATACACGTTGCCGTTCCCTGGCAAACGTTGAGGTTAACGTGTATGAAGTGCTTCCGTGAAAGTATCAAAGAAAAGCTATTTGCAGGTGAAGCCGTGGCAAGTCTGTGTTGTATAGAATAATTTGATATTCGCCTTTCGTTATTTCTATTAAAGAAGCATTGTCCCTTGTTTAGCTTTCTGTGTCGTTAAATGTAACATATCTGTTAAGTTTAACGATTCCTCAATTATTTTTCAAACATCCGTGTTTTTTAAGGTTAGGAAAAAAAAAGCGGATTATGAAGAAAGGAACACAGGCCAGTTAGGAACTGCCGCGTCCAAAAATAATTAGCCTTGCTAATTTTAACATTTAATTTAATCAAGTTTATTGGTTAACGCTATCCTGAGGTTTAACGCCACGTCTTTATCATATTTATTACTTTAAGATATGGTGGAAGCTCTTAAATGGGTGTATGCATCGGAGAGAGTGCGCATATTCGCGTGTCACCCGAGTATAGTCTATTTTCCCTATTTCCTCGCGAGCACAAGTGCGTTGATCTTCTAATCTCTTTTGTTTCCACGGACCATAGACAAGTAGATGGAAGTGGCACTGCGCTGCACTAACTTAAGTACCCACTTTTAAGTGGCCCACTAAAACTATTTGCGTAGTAGTTTGGTTTTAACACGACAGAAGAAAGAATAATGAATCAATTAGTTAAAACATTAAGAAAGGTTGTCTGTAAGGGATCGCTCTTAGCTTACCACACAGTTACACAACGATCATGCGGTGTGCCATAAAGAATATTCTCTTCTACGCTCGAAGTTGATCGTCGTCTCCTAACAGCGGCACACTCACACACATTGCCTTAGCGCTACTTTCTAGTATTCTTTAATGCTCCGTGGCTGCACTTGTGACACCAGCCTAATGAGACGCCTCGTCAGGAGGTGTCGTGAGTGATTACCTTAGTGAGTGGTGACGAAGAGACGTAAGTTATAGTGTTCACTTATGTGTTAAGGAAACGCTGTTCTGAAAATATAGCAATGTTAATTGCAAAAGTGGGGAATCGCTTGTTGATGAAAGAGTAAGACCTGTAGGGCTATAAATCATCTTAGTTCATAGTAAAAAACTTGAACTTGATGGCCTTGTTGGCCGTATCATTAACCGCATTTCCGAAGTAGATCGTGTGATTTTTAATGTCACACTTTGCCTGCTCATATCGCTTCGGATCTATCTGTCAAGGATCCAATATACAAAAGGGGCCACCTTTACCAGTGTAAATTATCCAATCAAAATACAATTTAGCACCAATTCTGTTAGAAAATTCTATAAATTTCAAAAACGAACAATATTTTAACATAGTTTGTTATTTTTTTTAACAAACAGCATTATGTAGAGTTTGACACACATTTTTATCAATCTATAAAATCTTAATTAGCTTTAAACATGGGATAGGACTATGAAGGGAACAATACTTCAAATTAGTTACTTCATACAACATTTCCTTTAAATTTAGATTATTACAAGTGTGGCGACTGAAATAATAAAGTAAGACTGACTTAATTGAAAGTGATAAGCGACAGGCGTCAGGAAGCATGGCAAGAAATATCCCTATTGTTAAAAATGCTGGTTTGTTATAACTGAAGTGGTAAATTTAAAAGGAGAAATATTGCGACTCTTTGAAAATCCATATTTGTTGTTGTTGTTTCATTAATAGATAGTAAATTCAAAATGACGCGATACTATCTTATTATTTTGTTTTATAATGAATAACATTATCCTGATACCCTGCCGAAGGAGCTAATGTGGTAGATATATGATTTAGCAGGTATGTCCTGCGGTGATCCAAGAAACATAACAAAGGGCCAAGAAGAGATTTTGAAACAAAAAAAATATCTTTATCATCAGCATGTTTTACCTCGTAACTTGAGAGTGACTTTTGTAACTTTCGTCTTAAACCTCTTTTAGGATCTGCTATAGAGCCCTGTTAACTTGTATTTAACAATAGCTTTAAAGTTGAACTGTAGTAAGGCCTTATACAGTATCCTAAACAAAGACGCCATCAATCTATTTACCGATACCGAAACAAAGCAAATAATACAACTAATAATAAATACCTCACAGGTATTCAGTGTTCAGACAAAACCATTAATTCCTGATATTACAATAGATTTTATATCGACATTAACTAACAAAGGGTTTCAGATAAATTTACCGTTCTATTGTACTGATTGTTCTGAAACTGCTTGAAGCTACAACCACGTCTTTAAGTAGTATTATTGGAGTTGTATGACAGAGACGGCGTTCTATGTAATGTAGAGTTCTATTTCTTTTCCACGATTGTAAAAATATAACTTTAGGACCTGATAGTGAAGTTTGCAACTTGTCATTGTAGATCATGTATAATAGTCGTTCATTGCTTGTTCTGGATAGTTTGTTACAGCCATTAATAACTCTTCGGATGTATTGAATAGCGGTTGAGTAGTAAATTAGCATTTTCAATTGTTTTGTTTTATTGGTGTCATTAGTGGAAGGTGATAATGATTGGTGTTCTGTGAGAAGACAAAGTGAAAGAGTTTTTCTCGGTCACATATTTTTTATTTGTGCTACATTGTTTTGTGTCTGTTATTATTTTAAACCGAATAAGTGTAAATTACATTATGGCGTTTTGTCCTTATAAATCAACTAATTGATTACTGTTTCTTGTCTTATAACTTATAAGTTTGTGCGTATATGTTTGCCTGTATAGTATATTTTAGAAGCAAATTTTAGGCAGTAAGCCAATCGATTAGAACAGTAATTAAAATTACATTCTTAGAATTCGTAGATTTAGTTACCGTTCAGAATATTATACGAGTTGTTTATATAAATATAATTAATGATTAATTACAAAGAGATTAATTTAAAGGTCATATGAGTAAAATATTAAGGATAAGAACAGAAATTTATCCGAAATGAGAACGATTAAAAATAGCTGTTGTTTCGTGAATAATACGCTTAAGAACAATGTACACGAGAACAAAACATTTACATGAACATGACAGCTTCTAATTATATGCTCAGAAGCAATTAACTTTCGGTACAAATTCAACGAAACGTTAAAAGTGTAGGGAAAAGATTTGTTAGTTAGCTAGCTTACAACCACAAAATATATTATCCAAGGTTCGTCTAAATCCTAAAATAAGCAAAAGTATCTTCATGTGACTACATCTGTCACTTGCATCTGTCTCTGACTGATCAAGAATTTGCTAATTAGTTCGCAGTTTATAATTCACACTTTTATCATCATCACTAATTTAAGAAGCTCTTATTGGTGCTGCTCTCACATTCTTCTATTTCGTGCTTGTTTTTGAAGCCATACCCGTAGAATTCACTTACGTTAACGAAATATAAATGTACTCGTCAATTTTGATCTGAACACAGAGAATTGACAAAGATTAATTGCTTTAAAGTTTTGGTGAAGGAGCTTGTGACGAACGATAAAACTTACACAAGCGTGACGTCACGTATAAGTTCCATTCACCGTTCCTTATATCTGTTTACGTGACAAATGAAAAAATACGTTTCTATTATAAAGCATTAAGCTACATTTCTTTTTTCAATGTAGTGCACATTGAAAAAAATTGTCATCGTCCCTAATTCATATTAAAACAGTTAAAACGTCCCCCATGATCCGCCTACGTGTAATCTACGTGTACCTCGTGTTAAAACTATTAGTTCGCCATCATCCCCGCCGACGGAGCGTGTCTCGGCTGCGAGACTACCACAGATTAGTCTGAGCGTTATTAGTAAGCTTATAATAATTATTACAAACCCCTTCAGTTGTGGTACCAAGTGGGGTTATCAGAAGGATGGGTTGTAAAGCATGGGTAAAAAAATATGTCTGTCTGGATAAAACAGACCTTTTACAAGTATTTCACAAACAAATGCAATAAAGCGCAACTCACAGAATTTCGATTTGTGGTATCGGTAATTTTTTTCAACGTATCATATTTTTTAATCTATATGGTAATTATGATTACATTGAAAAGGAAGGCTTATTAGCTTAAGCTATGTTTAGGCTCTCAGGAATTGTAAGTAGAGCCGAAATAATTACGAGAAAAAATAATTGAAAACATTGTATCAACCTTCTGTAAGTACATATATCCTGACAAAGAGGTACAATTAACCGTAAAAGCGTTTACACGGATATTTGTAAATTACTCCGAGTTATGGAACGATTAAATTGGTTAATCGGTTATCGAAGATTTGTGGCCTTCCTATTGTTTGGTTCGGGAAGATCAGCCCGACTGATACGGGCTTTAATTAATTAATGAAAGCCACAAACTGTACGCTGTAATGTAGTCACTTTAATTAATTGGTTTATTGTTAACATTGTCTAGATATGTGAACCTGTATGAGTAATTAATTTAAAGTTCGGTTAATAGTATGGTTTATTGTTTGAACTAGTGATCTTAAAATTTAACGTGTTTTGACGCCTTCTTGACCAGTTACATATTTGGTTATTTCAGCACTAATGAAAAGTAAATGAAAAGTTATCATATTTTGGAAACGCTCGACTAGATCGTTTTAAAATAGCCAAAGAAGGAATTATAGGCACATAGCAAGGTACTATATTATACTGTAGAAATAGGTATAATACGTCGTGACGGCCAATATACATAACTTTCAATGGACAAATACAATACGACAAATATCTACACGTAATATGTAGTGTCCGGTAACTTACAACAACAAATAATTTACCTCTTCACATCCGCTCTTTCTACTTCCCTCAAAAGAGGAATAAATAGACGTGTCACACACACACACACACACACACTTTGCTTAAACACAACCCGACAAGGCTCGTAACACACAAGTGTTAGAAGATTCTTTATGATCAATCTACGCGCAAATGAAATTCTAGAACGATTTAAGTCATAGCCCTCAATCTAGATGTATTGTAGGTACAAAACCCTTTTGCTAAGGCAGTAGTACCTGCTCTGTAGAATAATAAGCGGGAAAAAGGTTTAGGTTTTTCCGAAGATAGCATCTATGCTTTCTAGACTATTTTGGACCTGAATAAGAATTGTATTCATGAATAAAATGTTGAAATTATACGTCTAGATACCATCTGCCATTTAGCCGATTTTGGTGAAAGGCAAATTTGGAACGACAATATTTTCTTTAATGAAAATTGAGAAGCAGTTGGTTGATCGATAAAGCTATAATTTATGTCTAGATTACACATATAAATAACTGTTTCAAAATATTGAAAATTAAACTACGTATTATTTATCCGTTTGTAAATGATCCTTCTTTTCTATTATAACGTCAACATTTTGATATATATTCAATTACAATCGCATGTAAGCTGTCATGCGATAAATACAATATTCACTATTAATTTGAAGCTACATGTCACTGTCTGTCACGGAAATTAAATAACTATTAATTGCGTGTTAATGTGCAAGGTATAAAGGAAAATTATTAGGCCAGAATGTTGGAACTCATTTACATCAAAAGTTTCAACTAAATTACCCACACCATATTTGCTAGTAAGTATAATATCCTATTATTCAGGTTCCCATACAAAATAATAAACCGCATATCAGATGGGATCACATTAGTAACAATCAACTCGGAATGTCTGCGGTGAACGCGGGAAATATCACGTCCCGCAGACGACTGCGTAGTTCACCACCGAACTGACAGATGGCGCTGCTCTGAATATTTCAAGTTACGGAGTTACTGTTTGGTACTTGATATGAAAAAGAAAAACAATTATGTTCAAGTAATGTAACAGGTAACGGTAATTGAAATTTCTACACAACTTGCACCGATTTTTAGAATTTATTTTCCTCTTTCTACTGTTGTTTTTGGTAGGAAATATAAGTAAAAAAATCATTTTTATGAACTACTTAGTATTACAGTTAATTACATACAGTAATCCAATAAACAGGGGTAAATCTAGCACATTTCACAAACCACACACCGCAATTACAATTGCACATTAATAATACATTCCCAAAAGAATTAACATAAATTATTCACAGCAATAAACAACCACGACCTAGGCTAAACAAAACTAAGAGAACCCCATTAATATAGCTGAGCTCCATAAAACGTCTCCAGCTAGTCTCACATCACCAAATCCATTGCCAACGGGGGCAGAAGACTTGCCAAGTCGGTCGAAAAACAATATCCTACAATATTCCAGAATATAGTTCATGCAAAATATTCCGGTCACCGAATCAAATGGATTCTCCATCGCATCGGATTTCGCGAATAACGTTTCTTGAGGTTTTGGAAGAGATAGCTGATTTACATGTTTTTCATTCACGGGTTCACTTCATGCGAAGAGACTCGGTCCTCTTTAAAGGCGTGCACGGGGACACAGGTCGAACATGCAGAGGCCTTGTTGAGAACTTAAATCTACAATGTGATGCGTATCTACTAGGGATCATTCATCTCCGCTCTATGAGAGAACGGACATGAAGAATCCAAAGTAGATGCAGAACTATTGCAAGTTTATGTTGTTTTACATTTTGATTGTTTATATCTTTATAAATATAATGCGTTTGCATTATATGAAGGAATAGCTTCAATTACAAACTTAATATACATAAATATCATTTCGATTTCTGATTGAAATAATTTCTTAACTTTTCATTAAATATTTACTCCGTTAAACAAATACACAGATTACGAACGACATACTCGTATCGTAGCCAAACAGTCCGCTTTCATTAGAATCACAATTAGTACAAAGGCAGTGCTTCGATCATTACAGAGTCCACAGTTCGACATCGAATGCTAATATTGTCCGACCAAATAAGCTAAAACAATGATCATGATTCGGGAAAACGATCAACTTGTAATGATGTTTTAATGTATCAGTAGCGCTCTGCGGAAATAGGATTTCGAACTTTTGTTGACTGATTTATTAAAGTTATGATATAAATACCGATTACTGTTGAACTCTTTAAATTGTTTTTCTATTATTTACGTTAAAGTAATATTGTTGTATTTGCATTGTTCACTTTGCTATCTATATAGATATTATGAACGTTAGGATTTTTAAACGCTACGAAGTCAAAAATCACCTAACATATCGAAGGGTTCTGAAAATGGCAAAGTCTGTCATAAGTTTTTATACTCAACTAGCTGTTGCCCGCGACTTCGTCCCCGTGGGTAGAAAATATAAGTTATTATTTATACCTGCCCTATTTTTTCACATTTTCCTTTGTATCTTCGCTCCTATTAGTCGCAGCTTGATGGTTTATAGCCTAAAGCCTGCCTCGATGAATTGTCTATTCAACAGAGAATTTTTCAATTTGGACCAGTAGTTCCTGAGATTAGCGCGTTCAAACAAACAAACTCTTCAGCTTTATATATTAGTATAGATATAGATATAACTACTTAATATAAAAACTTATAACAGACTTTGAACCTCTTGGTACTTGTACCGTTTAGAATACAATCAGTAAATTATGCTATTCATTTAAATATTTCAATTCTCAATATCTTCCTGATAACATTTCGCCGGTGTAGGTACATCAAACATATACAGAGTTCAGTTCGTTAAAACCTCCTTCGAGCCGAAAGCAGCAGTAGAGGTGCATGTATGGAGATTTCATGCCCTACTAACACTCTAAAGAATGCAGCGTCAATTTAAGTGTAGCTGTGAGTAGTACAGGTGCAGTTACAACGCGGCTAATACACAGCTTTCATAGGCAGGCAGAGAACATTGGAACAATCAGTTTGTGGGTGATGCAACGAGTTCGGCAAAGTCTTCGGCAAAGTATGTAAGATTATTCTGAAGTAAGGATAATGGTGGTTCCGATCAGCTGATGACATTTTTGTTTAAGCCTAGTTTTTTTTGTTCGAAAAAAAAAGAACTGATATAAAGCCTGGACAGACAGATAGACAGCCTAACGAACATACAGCGGGGTTAAGCCGAGCTTTTACTATTTATTGTTCAGTTTATTATAAAAAAATAACTATTTTATTTTTACTAAAAATGATAAACTGTTTTAAAATGTACATTTATCTGCATGAAGTTAGTTATAAAGTTCAAAACACTATAATTAAGCGATGCCAACATCAAAACTCCATTACAACGTGAGTGAGTACGGCACTGAATCACACGAGTCACACATTCGTGCGGCCACTACTCGTTCAAATCGATATTATTATACCGATTGACATTCAAACGAACCGATTTAATATGGACATTAAATAGAACTGTTTTATGAGCTGATACGGAGCGGTATTCAGTTTATATTGTGTAACAAACGGAGCTTTGAAAAGCACTTTATGTAACGTATCCAAATGTCAAAGGATGAATGGACAAATTAAGTAACTATAAATGAAACAGTTCTAGACAACTGATTTGGGTTTTGAGTGATATATAAAGCTAGTTTTTCGTCGATCGACTTCTCTAAGGTGGAGGTTCTATGTTTTTTATCTTAGAACTACGGACTGGATGAAAATATTTTTTTCATTTACCGTGAACCAGCCTAATAATTTGGTCTCATATAAGAAGCTGGTTGTACAACCAGCTTCTGCTATTAAAAAAATCCATCTTCTGTCATAACTAAAAAGTCTGTATTAGGTTTATTTATTCAATGCGGTTGACACACACAAAAATGAATTTATTTTTCGTTCAGTCGTATGAAAGTTGGATAGCCTACTTAAGTTTCTATCACTATTTTACCCAAATGTTCCATATTAATACTTAAGAAAAATTTAGTTTGTGTTAAATACGTTTAAATAAATAAATAAGCAAATAAGAATGAGAGGCAGCAATTAATAATTCGTATATCCCGCTGGCGGTCGTGACAGAAAACAGAAATTTTTTGATTCAACTTGACATAAAAAACAGACTTTCACATTAAGCAACTACTCTCACACTGTTTCACTACACAAAGTAGACGCATTAACGTCGCACATTCCCAAGAAATCAATGTTGTCCAGGTGGAGGTACAAGTCGTGTAGAAAGTGCGCGTCGGAGGTGCTATTAACCACTCGACTCTAGTACGAGGCACTTCAATACCTTTGCTGCCGGCGCTGTGGGACGCTGGCATTATCCGATTGAATCGACAACACAAATGCAAAACATAGTAGTTGTATGTGGTGACTGGAAATACAACGGTAAAAGTTGAAAAATAAAGAAATTGTTACTAAATGCTCAATACTTTTATTGCCGTCCACATGTATTATTAATGTTATATGTGTCTGTGTATGAAACCTAAGAATAAGACTCTGACCTCAAGAACCAAAACAATGGTTCAAAATGTGCCCCTTTATTTATTTTTCTGTACCCTAGCCATACGTGACAATAAGTACCTATACATCATAGTTCCTGCAAACTTTAACTATGAAGCGAACCGTAGCATAGTAACTTGTTAACATATTTTAAGTTAAATATTAGTGTAAGTCACAATACCTATATACTCGTAATATTCAATTTAAGTACATTTATTTGTAGTATTTAGAGACTCGTTGACCCCATAGTCAAACCACAGGTTAGGATACTTGCATTTGTGAAAAAGGATTAAAAAAAAATACATGCCAGTAAAACAGCACTGTTTTGCCGTGTACCACTAGCTTTAATTTCATATTACACTGTGTTACATCCTATGGTACTCAGACCCAACAAACCTTATACATAATATTCATACATGTCACATTATTATAAAGGCATTAGTCACTCATAAATATTAACGAGTGGAATCGGGAATATCGAGCATTCTTACGAAATATCCCGCCATGCGTACCATTACCGTAACGTGACGCGTTACAGAGCGAGACCAACTGGAACATAAGATAAATCTATATCTATATACTAATATATAAAGCTGAAGAGTTTGTTTGTTTGTTTGAACGCGCTAATCTCAGGAACTACTGGTCCAAATTGGACTACTGGAAAAATTCTGTTTGTGTTGAATAGACCATTCATCGAGAAAGGCTTTAGGCTATAAACCATCACGCTGCGACTAATAGGAGCGAAGATACAATGGAAAATGTGAAAAAAAACAGGGCATTTATAAATCATAACTTATATCTTCTACCCACGGGGACGAAGTCGCAGGCTACAGCTAGTAAATCATATAAACCTCAACAAGTCCATACTGAGTGTATACTAGTTTAAGGCAACGCAAAAATTTACTCAGTTCGTTATAAGGGAGGCTAACTTGACTAGTATGGAAACGATTTTTTTACTATAATTTAATGAACATAAATGTTACGTTTAAGATGTATGCTAAATATATTGATATAGTAATAGATCATATTTATAACAGTATTATTGTGATATAACGGTCAAATAAAAACTTACTCTAAAACAGGTCTTACTCCGGTTTCAGGTGAAAATCGTAATAAATACCTGTAACAAGATAATTAAGTGGATTAATATTGTATCTTCATATACTCGAACACACCACGTATTCAACGTCAACGTTTACAGAGGACTAGATTTCTAGTCGGAAACCCAGGCAAAGATACATGTTATCTCGGCTGCAAGATAAATCAACAGCTTTAAGTTGGAACAGAGCCCTCACCATGCGACTTACTGCTTATGGCTTTGTACAGAAGCTGACATACATTTACTGAATACAGCCAACTTATAATATACTAAAGCATAAAACAATAATAAACAACAGCTCACTTGGCAAAATAGTCACAGTTTAAGCTTTTCATTCTTGTTTACAATGATAACTGCGACCCTTGCCAAACATATCATTACTATTGCCTAGGCATATAAAACAAAGCTACTTTATAATAAGTTGTTATATTTATGAAACATTTGTTTAATACGAAACATGCCCGATTCATTAGTGTTGCGGTCACAACAAGCTTAGCCGCGAAACATTCGATAAATCGGATAACATTTAATTGAGATTTATGCGAAAACATAACAACATTAAAACGGAAGCAACCAACAGAGAATTTCTAAGTGAACATCTACGTGATCGTACCGTAAAGGAAGATTGTATCCAAGTGATATTAAAATTGTTATTGT
This sequence comes from Trichoplusia ni, assembly GCF_003590095.1. Taxonomy (NCBI): domain Eukaryota; kingdom Metazoa; phylum Arthropoda; class Insecta; order Lepidoptera; family Noctuidae; genus Trichoplusia; species Trichoplusia ni. The sequence continues at coordinate 1,352,151 of NC_039490.1, read as the reverse complement.
CCTGTTTGCAATTTTATGTCACGATACTCCGATACACGATATATGTAGTGCAACAATAAAACTCCACAAACATAGTGATACTGTATTATCCAATACAAGAATACCTGCTCGATTACCTAATTGTGCCATGTTCATATTTCATGTTGAGCGTTTTTATAATTATTTTTCTTTTAAAAAACGACTCCCCATTAAGGAACTTAATCATTGTGCGGCGGGGGATTTCACAAATATTCAGTCACATGCACAAGGACACCCAGAGGCAGGACAAGCATTCTGGATCATGCAATTGCTTGTCCTAAGCGGGGATCACTATCCTATCCGTGAAGTCAACTAAGTTCACATTGACAAAGACAATAAAAACGAACATCTACGGGACACAAAACACCAGAACAGTTGTAGAGTATAACAGACATGATATTAATAGCGCCTTCATCCCATAAAATAATATCACCATAATATTAAGAAAACCATAGTTCATATTACATAAACTACCCCCATATAACTGGAAATGTTCCGTTTATTTCCGCGAAGCGTTCTCTAATCTCCTTACATATACAAATCTGTTCGCAATATATTATTCAGCGGTATCCCAGTTATCAGTGACGTAATCTCTGACGACGAACAAATCCGTGGTCTTAGTATCTAAAAACTGTTACACTTGTATTGCGACAAATTTTGTTTTATCGATATATTTATAGATCTTAAAATCACGACGTGTTGGTGGTGATGGTGGATAGAAATAATTACGTGAATATAGTCTCCCCTGTTTTGGTTCAATCAACATATAAGTAATGCGGATTTTTTCCAAAAGTAAATTAAACTTAAATTTAAACATCTCCCAATACCAGTGTAATCATTTCCTTGAATCCTATTCGCTAGGGCCGGGGTCGAATTCTCCACTTATTGGATTAGACCATTGGTTGGGAACAAAAAGCTATCAGCGATATCAGATCCAGTTGCGATTTTAACCTAATAACGAATACGGAGAGCTTTGTGGCCGACAATAAGTTCTTGTTCACTGTTGATCAAAATGTATCTTGTTAACAATAAAAGCCTATATCTGTCGCTTGTTGTGTAGGTCAAAGGCTACGGAAGAGAAACCATTGGAAACTAAATAACGTTTTAAAATATTCAGAATACATTTTAATCAACACATGCATTTTAGTGACACGAAGGCACTTAATAACCTTTTACTGTATGCATTAGCGCTAAGACGCTCCGGCATTTCAAACCCACCTTTGTAACTCAATTTATAGAATTAAAGCATTTTGCTTAAATTATTTTACACAATATCTACTAACTTATATATATTTGCCCGAGTATACATTTTCCAAATGCATTGAAGATTTTGCTCAAAGCAATGTCTAATAACTTCTATCTGTATCCAAATTCAAAAGCTAGCTTTACAACCTCATCTCGTTCGAAACCAGCATCGGGATTAGTAGAAACAAGCGCGAAGCGATGGATCAAAGTCAATCGGAACTGATAAGAGTGCTCTCAGCATCCCTCTCACCTCTCTCTCGAGATGCATCCGAGTGTCGTGCGGTCGCAGTACACGTTGAAAGCTAATTAATTATCAGCTTCAGCGTAATTTTGCTTCGTGGAGTGTTATGCTGCAAGTACTTAGTATTTTGTGCATGGTATAAGGGAGTTAGTTTCGAACTACCATTTCTATTAAAATTCACCACACAGCACCGTAAGTACCGTTAGCACTAATAAAGTCTTTCAAATATTAAGAACCGAATGAAAAATTCCACCCGGAGACCTCAATCAATAAGGTCCCGATCCAAAATTACCATGCAAATGATATAATCCTCTGAGGAATACCTCGGAGCTTAGAAATACAGCTGAAAATATTTCAGCAATTAATCAAAGGCGGGCGAAGTAATTATGTCGGTCGGTATCAAGTGGAAGACGAATGGGGCTCGGATTTGTGCCCGTGCGGGGATCGGGGAACCGGACACGAGGTAAGACGGGCCCCTATCGAGTGTCACGCGTTAAGTGTTACTATAACATTGGGGTAATTATGGTAGCTACGTATGGAAGTTCCTGGACTGATATATTTTTTGTAGTTTCTGACATTGGAGTTGTTACGTCGCGCGAATGCAGAATGACCGATGGGCTAAAATCGTCACAACTTGACGCCAAAAGAAGGACATTGTCGCCGAGGTTGTCCACGACGAAGATAGTATGATGACCTAGTCAAATTCGCGGACCGCAAATGGACAAAAATGGCAAAAGATAGAGGCTGGAAGAGGAAGGGAGGCCTGTGCCTAGCAGTGGGATCTATATTATAAAAAACGTGTTTGAGAAGACACGCTTTAGGCCATACGTAATTCTGCTTGATTTAGCTGGACTATAATCTCGTCTATTGGTGGTAAAATAATAAAAGCATTTAACTTATTGGATGACAATAAATCTAGACATATCTAAGACAGAATAAGAGCCAACACTTAGGACTCTAAATCCCATTTCAATTCAATTAGTTCTCAGAAAGGAATAAGGTTCTAACGAGGGACAATACATTCAATTACCGTCTATAGGAAGCAAATGACTTCTAAATACTATCATTAGTATGCAGGGAACAAGGAGCTGTTATATTAACTGCTTCCTAATTAAAACTGACAGACCTTGAAACCCTTTGCGACGGTATCAGCAGTACTCTTAAATTTTAGATAGTGAATTTGAGGAAATTGTTCAAATTTTAATCTTATTCCAATAGATACAAGTGTGTTTTATATTATTAAACGAATCACAATTTAAAGAGAAGAACAAAATAAATAAGAGAATTTAGAGTTGAAACAATCAGTCAGGTTGTATACCCAAGAGTCTCAAATGTATTAAATGTTTGCGAACAAAACAGAATGAAACTAACATTATCCAAGCGATGAGAACAAACCTCTTCTCGATATTATTCCAGTACCAGAGCACACCGTACTGCTTAAAACACTTTACTTAAACTTGTCGATTCCAATCAAATCTTTCTTAGTTAAAAACTATAATCACAACCACTGTATCAAGTATTAATACATCCTACTTCGACCAGCCCCATATACTCCAATACATAAGAAGGCTCTACCTCCGCATATCGTAGCGCATCTTCGTTACATAGTTTTAAGGCTTTCACGGCGACTTCCAAGAAACTTATACTCGAACAAGAAAGTGTCTGGCTTCTTGTTACATGAGCGCAGGTTGCATTCCCATGTGTGCACTGACTCTGTGACATACAATTTAATGGAAAATGTATTTCCTTTGGTAGCAAAAGAAAACTAAAGCGAACTGAAGTTCAACAAAGTTCTTTAAACAAAGGTAGTATTTCTCTCCACTTACACGCAAAGATTCGCTAATTTAAAGTCCATATGAGGTTCGTGACTTAATTTACAACTGTTTGAGAGTATAATTGTCTTGTTAACTAGCCGATGTTTTTATATTAAAACACGTCTTTAATCTTTACATGGAGAAAAAATACAATAATATTATTAATTTAATAAAATACACGTAATTACGTAAATATTCATCCTCTTCCATTGAAACATCATCTCTGTTTTTAAATTTTCCGGTTGAACGAGTACCTGCATAAACTGCCTGACACAGTCAGCGCCATGCTCCCTGAGGAAGCTCTGCAGCGTGCGGATGCCCTGCACGGACAGCCGGTACCCGCTGCCGTTCTCTCCGGCCGCGAAGAACACGCCCGGCAGCGGCCCCTCACCCATAGCACACTCACATATTGACGACACTATACCATGATACACATCATCATATCATCCGCACAAACAATACAGGTAAATTTCTAATTAAACCCGCGAATAAGTTTATTTATCAATTTTGAAACTTGAAAACTCATCAGAATTTATAAATAACTTTTTGATCATAGATTAAATTAATTAAATTCACGAAATGTTTAATTGTTTTCCGCCCGAGTATCACTTCATAAACACAACTTTAATTCACTGAACTACGCTACGTCAACTTGATACGCTACGCGCGATGTAGCGGCTCGTAGCGTTCAGCCAACGCGATCGACGCGCCCGTAGCCACTGCTACGCGACCGTTACGGACCGCTCGTAGCTCGACCGTAGCAATGCGACGCAAAAGGTCGCGCCGAATATGACGTAATGGCCGAAAGCCGATTTTTTGAAGTCAGCCGAAATTGTTCGCTCGATGTGGAATCGTTTGTACGATCCATAAGTGAAATGATTTGTCAAACTCTTAACTTTTTGTGGCACATGTTGTTTGCAAAATTTATTCTCCTTCAGATTACAAAAAGTTGAAATATGTCAACCCAATAATTTGATGTTGACGATTTAACACAATTTAGCGTTCATACTTTGTAACAAGACACGTATGGAAATAAACAAAAAAATAAAGATCATGAAGAAAATTTAAATTCACATCGACATCAAATAATAATTAGTATTATAATTTCAGTGGGCCTCTTAGCACGTAAAACAACTAAGAGATTACTATAGCACAAATTGATAATTCCGTGAGCGGCGCATAACTCCGGCCAAACTAATTCGTTGAAAGGCCTACAGACACCGGCCGATAATTAAAACTTAAAGTCCGTAAGATAAATTGTTAGTGTGGACTTTGACTTCGGGTTTTCAGCTTACTTTGTAGGTGAGGACTTGTTTGTGAGTTTATGTTTGTCCAGGGTGGACAACTTCAATATTTGTTTGAAAGTGGGGACAAAAGTTATATAGTCGCTTTAACGACCAAGAAATAGAAAGGATATCTTTTCGTTGGCTACGGGCGAAGGTCGAACCTGTTTATATGGTAACTGCGTAGGATGCGTGAGAAATCGCACTTTTTTTCGTTCCCTAGAATAGAGGAAGCGACGAATATTCCTTTGTTCGAGTGAAAACTTGTGACCTTGTGAGTACGTGCCGGAACTGTGGGAGCGTAGTTCGCGGAAACCGAAATTCTTTGCCACATAATTCAGTACCAAAATGTAGAGCTACCATGAAGCAAGTTGAGAACTAAAGATACATTTTAGTAACTACTTTTTCATAAATATTGTCGTCAGAATGATTGACTGCAATTTTCTTGGTTAGCTTTCATCTAAATGTGTTGGTTAAAGTACAGTACCACAACATATTGTTAAGCTTTACGATGTTAAGGAGGATTTGTCCGCGAGAATTTTATACCGCAATTCGAATCTCCTAGCGTTTTATGTTTATAACTTGACATAAAGTGGGAATTCTATTAAGATTTACATCGCATAAAGCGCGGCATGTCTCGATAAATACGCATGTGAAACATAATAGCTGCATGCAATTCTGAATCGATTTACACAACACGTTGCATGGTAATCTCCGCTTTTAGGAATAAGCTGTCTACGGTGAATATTGTTTTACATTTTTGCCAGGCTATGGACCTAGTTTAAAAGTAATGTGAAACTATCAAAGCATTGATTGCGAAATAAATTGGGAACACTATGTTGTAGGCCCAGTAAAGTATCTTCAATTTTCGGTGACCTATGAGCCTAATAAATATGACTTAACGGAGGCCATAAAGTCAAGAGCTGCAAATATATATATACCAAATAATAGCTGATGTTAGATAGAATGCTTTGTAGACCAAAACTATACTCACAGTAAGAAGAGCAGAATGTTCGAAGAGATCTTTATAATAACTCACATATCGTGACATTGGAAGAGGATTACCTTCTCAATCCGTATTTCCGATGTCCCAGAAACGTATCGAAAACACGATTTACGGTAAAAATATGAAACATTATATTTAGTTGACGCTTCCCTTTTTGAATGACAGATAAATTTAATATTCATCAATAATTTATGTCAAAATAAATTATATTTCGAAGCTTATTATTATATTTTTGACAGAATATCTTCTAGGAGCGAATTACATTATGAAAAAATAAACGGCGGAAATTGTATTTTTAGCCGTACTAGTAAAATCGATGTTAAAGTGAACGCAAAGTCAGAGCCTTGAATCACACGAATAACTTCGATATAAAATAATATTAATACCATAAGTTAGGGTTGGGAAGCAGCTGTTATATATTATTGCAAGCCACGCTAGACCTCTGCAATAACAGTATATACCGCAGATAAGTAGCAGTCAGACTAGTTTCGTTCAAGTAATAAACCTAACTTTCATGAAATCTATGATGTACTAGACTGGAATCTGCTTTCATAAACTAGAAACCGGCTACGTTTCACATTTGAGGACTTTGCAAAACTAGAAAGTATTGAGCCATGGAGGTATATCAATGTTGGATGTTTTATGGTCTAGATGATGCTCTGGGGCAGTTTTCGAATTACATCCTCCGATGTAATAGCGAGCGCTTTGCCTCAGGCGTATTCGTTCTCGCCCTCACGATTTCTATGGAGCAAAGGATGGGTGCCGTAAACATTTATTGAGAATTACAAAACGAAAAAGTATGATTAAAAGAAGCCCATACAAATATCGGATGTTTTCCCTGTAATTTTGAAGTCCATCACAAACAAATCAAGGATGTAATCAAACGGAATGCAGATTAAGGTTTTCTTAAATGCGGGCGGTTTTTTCTGGTCGCGTTTCGTTCGGTCGTCGATCACGGCCACTGCTGATCCTGATTCGAGGCAATCAATCACCCGTCAAGCCGTGACGACTGTCGAAATCCTTCTTTACACTAAGTGTACTTTCTGATTCCAAAAACTGGGGAATCGATCTCCCTCTTATTTGTAGGTAACCGAATTTCGAATGAGATAAAAGAACGGACTTTACGCTCGATTCCTTTCCTGATAAATTGGTCCAATTGATGTATTCAATAATAAAATGGATGAAATTAATGGAGAACAAAAATTTTGTTCGGAAATTGAATAATGTCCGGTGCAATTTATGTCGCCATATATTACGAGCAGCGTTCGGCTGGGAAACTATTACGAAGTTTGAGGCGATAATGGTCGAACGAGCGAGTATAGACTAGATAAGTACTTTATGATTTAAAGCTTTAAAGTTTTAATGGAATATAGGTGTATCGCAAGTGACAATTGCCTCCTATTGTTTGTTAATGGTAGGTGCAAGCAAAAAGTATTTGGGACAATGATATGTAAATGTCTTTTTAAAACTGCCATGTTTCACGCACCTCTCCAGAGGAATGTGCGCTTTGTTAGTCAAAATGCGTTACATGAGTAACACTACAATAACATTCATATAGTTATCGTAGTCTTAGTGAATCCAAATCCCGTAGTTGGACAATCACTAAAGTTCGGACAACTTCATTATTTTGAAACTATTTAAACTCTTGGTGAGTCGAAACTAATTTATGTAAATCTAAAATGCCAACAGCACGCTTTAATCCTGACAAAAAATAACGAAGAAAACCAACAACGTAATTAAGATGAAAATAAACTTAAGACTATTCTTATTTAAATCTTTTGACCGAGTTCATTAAGCGTCACAGAACGAAAGGATAGTAATCTTAAAACAGCGACCGTACAAAACGGTGAATACAGTTTTAGTGCAAACACATGCGAATGCTTTTTCGAACAAAACCGCTGAATATAGATGAGAGAGAAATGTTTATTCCAATTTAATTGTAGCATGTTAACGAGTATGGCCGGCTGTTGATTGCTTTTACAATGGACAGAAGAACGAACGCGAGGAAAGGCTAATCTCAACGGGATTAAGAGACAATTTACCTTTTAACTTTGCCTTTTATACAGATCTAGATAATTGGGGGGAGGGGGGGCATAGCTGTCGGCAAACTGGACGAATGCAGGAATGTTTAAACTATGACAAGAATATTGCTCTACGGTATCTTTGTTTAATGAATGAAGAAAATACCTGACTGTGACTACTAACATTGTCTGATATACCAACAATACTAAAAACGTGTGTAACATGTGTAAAGGAATCATTTTAGTGAGAACTTCTTTTCAAATATGAAAACTTAGGTACATACAGCTAAACTTACAAACTTTTCGTTAGTTGTTGCTTGTAAATGAGTTCCACGACTTCTTGAAAGTCAACAACTTCAGGCAGCGTCCGTAATAAGTTCCCGTGTGTTTCGCATTAAGAAATGATTTCAAGGAACAACATCTAATCCTTTGTTGGAAGAAAAAAGGCGTAATAACCGTGCCGGTGTAATAGAAGGGATCGCGGAACTTTAAGTAACGAGGGTTCTTCATAAGCCGTTTATCATTTAAAAGGGAGCTCTTGAATGTTAGGAAAAAAGTGTATTGTTATAGGTTTAAGTTTTTTTTTGGTAAATTAAGGTTTTTATTTTTGCGTCGCTTGTACAAAGGAAGGGAGGTGTTTAGGTATTAGGGAAGTATTCTAACTGTTTTGTTCTTTGGAGTTTTTATTTTTTTATGTAAGGGTCTAAATGTTTCTTTAGGAAAAACTGTCTTCATTTAATAAGTTTCACGTAATGTAAAGCTACTAGAACAGTTTGTAAGCTCCTGACAGCATTGCTATCGTTACTTATAGGTTTTCACAACAGTAGTGAACTTAGGGACGTTTCGTGTCAAAGCATAGATTCCATTATTCGATAAAAATCACATTACATTGTACTCTTGATGTTAAAGTTTACAATATCAGCTATTCTGTGGTCGTTCCTGTCGTGTCGCTGTACTTGACAAGCTTTGGCAAGTAACTAACTTTGATTAGTTATAAGGTCAAATCGCTTATTGAATTCTGGTCATTCACGTTCGCACTGGTATAAGGTACAAGATTCAATCCTTTTAATCATACTAAATTTAAAATTACAACATACATGAGAAATAATGTTTAAACAAATTACACTTTTATAGCTTACTTACATACATTTAGTACTGAACTTTTAAATGATTTTTAGAAAACTGCCCAGTTCTATCTTCTCCTACCTCTGTACAAAAATCAATAAGACATTATACCCGAAAATTTCCATTATCTTCCCTGACCGCGGACGCAAATATCAAGGACTGAATAAAAACGTGGCCGGCTTTGCTCGGGCGCTTCATATATACTCGCATCACGTTTACACAAGATAATGTGTTCAGAACATGGGTTATCAAAATTCATGATAAGTACAATGCTGAGAGCTTTGCATATTAGGTGTATTAACTACTGGAGGCTTCCTGCTTAGTGGCTGTGTAAGTATATTTTTATAGAAATTATTCAGTAACACGGACAACATTGCGTCATAAGTCCTGGTGCGAAGGTTCCTCTGTGAGAATAAGGGTGTTAGAAGAGAGAACCACACTAACACTGTTGAGGTGTGATGTACCCCACTGACACATGTTTTTTTGAAACTGCTGAAACACAGTTTACATAGCATGCGAAATCAATACTGATTTATTCCGCCAAACTCACGGTTCGCTTTTTCTACATTCTAACGGACGACAAACGAAGTATACGTATTTTATTTCAATCACGCAGACTAGAATATATTTTTAGGCACAAAAAAACCTTGATCGGAAATTCATATCCTAAAGAAAATGATTAAATTTTTCGGGATATAAATCTGCCTTGGGAAGAATAAAGCAATTTACTAGGAGTATTCCATTGAACAGACCTTGCTCCCATACCCGAAACATGAACAACAATTTCCTTATTCTCAAACCACGGCGGCATTACAGCACTTTAGAGCACACTAACCAATTGACCGAGTGCTTTTCTCGAAATATACCGAAAGTTAGTTTCCAGATTTTTCTTAATATTTGTGTATACTATAATAGTATATCCTACGTAAAAGCTACGAAATTTCAAATTTGAGGTTTCCTGAATATGATCTGGAACATCCGTAACTATAAAAATACTACCCAGTGTTGTTAGTGTGTTACACTCGAGAGGTCACTTTTAAGATTAGATTTGAAAATAGATGCAGTCCCATGTGCATGTATTTTTTTCCTTTCCTGACTAAGATGCTTGTGATAAATCTTAGCGCCAGTTAAAAAATAAGTCGTAGAGACCAAACTTCAACAACCTCAGACTTATAAAGTCGAGAAACAAAAGCGCTCTTAATTAAGCATTGCATGATAGAGCTCACTAAAGTATAACTTGACAACACGACATGTAACCATGCAGCGCAAGTTAAGCTCCCGAAACATCGCGACCGGCGCGCCCACGCTCGTAAACAAACGCGTCATGTTATACCTTATTGATACCAGTTCACACATAAAAATAAATTGTTCCGTACTTTCGTACATTCCGTGTATTAGGTACCGTTGTAAGAAGGTTCAAAATCGCTTGTATGTACTGCGAACGAAAGTGAACACGTATGGAGGCTTTGTTCTTTTACTTTATTGTTTAAGCTTGGGAATTTCTGAAGATAGACTTTCAAGGTCGTTTGAGATTGAATAATGCGGTCTTATTGAAAGCAAGTGTAGACTCATTGTGGGTGCTATTAATTACCAGAACATTAAAGATGTATCGCAATATTACGGCGTTAACGTGACGATTAAATATTTCAAACGATCGTATAATCAATCAAAGAGATCTGTTCCTGTAATCTTGGATGCTGTTTACAAGGAATATTTGTATCTGCAGACCACAAATAAACTCAACCTTTTCATTCCTTAGACGTAATATAACAAGCTAAATCCAAGAGAAAAAGAAATGAAAAAGAGCCGAAAGCCAGTATAATTAATTTAAAGTCGCCATAAAACGGACACCAACAATACCACTAACATTCCACGGGACCCTTTCAAATGGGATTTAAAGGAAATTTCTAAAAAGAAAATAAAGGGGGCACAGAGCATGGAAATGTAAGCGGGGATTGCAAAAAGACGTATTATGTGTTGGGAGCCAATTTACCTACCGTTGTACCTACCGCGACGGTTTAAACTGATAGAGCATTTTGTGAGCGGGTTACGTAACTTACAAGCTGAAAGCGAAACTCGACTTTTTGTCATTTATTTTTCACGCTTTACCTGTGAAGGAAAATATTATAAGGTGTACTGGGTAACACCTGAGAATATTTCAAGGGAGGGCTTAACACGCCCTTGAAAAGTCTAGAGCTTCGGCCGCGAGGCTGTTTATAATCTAACACCAGGTTAATCATTCATACTAAAAATTAAGAAGCTAAAAGCAGGAGATGGGGACATAATGACCCGTTTAAAGTTACATTATAATCAGTTGCAAAATACTATAACGCACAACGAATAAGCAAATCGCAACCTAAATCCGAGAAACCATAAATATTATTGTCATGTCTTTTAGGATATGCAGTTAACAAGAAAATAAAAACTTTTAAAAAAACAAAATCTTTGTAATATTTAACACGAATCAAGGTAGAGTTAAATTTGAGATTCCTTGCACCACACGGCGTGGAGAGGGCATTTCTAATTGAATAGCCTCCCGGAGGCAGTTGCTTTGATTGGTCCCCAGTACGGCGCGGCGTCTAGCCCCTGCGATATGCTACCACTTTTATTCCCGCTTTTTTAATCTTGAGGAAAACAATACGATTGGGAGATTGTCATTTGGTAAGGAAAAAATATATTTTAAAGTGGATTATTTTCGAGTTATTTTAAACTTTTACGTAAACAAGGCGCCTAGTTGCCTATATTATAGGATTATTTAGTTAAAAGATTATTCTGTCTACACATAAGCAGTGTCTTTTTTCTGGTAATTGCAAAATCATGTTCCTGTTTTATATTAAACACAGATAACTTTATAACAATCAAAAAGCAATTACGTTCGATAAGATTGCAGAAATCGATTGCTTATAAAAATGCTGTTGTATATTCTCGAAAACTTGATAAAGCTTTATAATTTAAAACTTTCGAGTTTTGAATGAAAATTTGAAAGTAGAAATGTAAATACTTACGCAAAGGTACAGAATTATTGCTGGATACTTAAAAAGTAAACCAACAACAACGATTATATTAACTCCGAATGGATAAATTACCTTTATTATCTCTTAAAAAATTGTACAAATTTCTTTAATAAATTGGTAAGTAGTATCATTCACATGAAATACACCTACTATAATGTGTAATTGAAATATTAAAAGGCGGAAATTGTTAGTAATTTCTGAAAGCATACGGATCAATCGTCCGCCTTAAATACAGATGCGATGAATTGTTTTACGGGCGATACGTTTATATCGAACGTTAATATTTTATTGTTGGCCACTCCGCCGATGGTCAATCATAAAATGTTAATTGTGCATTCAACTGCAGTTTAAGCGTATTTATTTTATATGAGCATAAGGCCGTATCGTTTCATTCGAATATTCATTATGAAATTCTCTGTATAACTGAATTGAATTCTTACAGTAATTTTATCTACATATGAAAGCCTCTTCTGATTTACTTAAACTTAACACTTTAGGCATTTATTAAGAGTAAAACATATTTGAAAATTGGTTAACTATCTCACTTTAAAGTACAGCTCCAACACCTGCGCATGTTGGATATGTGTCTCCTATGTAACCTATTGAAAAATGTATCTTTATCATGGATGATTTCTAAGACAATATAAAGTAATTAATTATAACAACTCTATTGTACACCAAGAAACGAGCATCCGGGCTAGTATTTAACAGTTGACCAGTCTAACGGAACTCCAAAAGAAAAAATCCTTACAGCTATACAAAACATCCTAAGCAATACATCTAAAGCAGTATCGACAAAACTCGGTGTTTCACGACAGCATTCAGTATTTTTCGTCCGTGTCTCCTGCGGCAAATGGCCCGGCCGTAAATCGGAGCGAGTGCCTCCAGACAAACAAATGTACTGTGAAACCGACTACAGCTGACCTTACGACAATCACGCAGTAGGTGGGGAATGTGGTTTTTTAATGACTTGTCTGATCAACAACACAACTCCAACATGTAGATTAGGTGTACGCCTATTTTCCCACGTTTTTATACACTTGCACCTATATTTGCAACTTAATTTTAAGGCACTTTCCGATAAGTTAGCAGGCACACATTTTCAGGGTAGGTATCTTTAAACCCGTTGGCAACTTATAACTATAAAACAGCTGGACCGATCTTGATAATATTTGAATGGAGTAATATTTAAGAACGTGGGATTTTAGATTTTTCAATCCATTTCAAGACATGTTCTTTTAATCGACTTCAAGAAGAAAGGTCCTTTTTAAATCGTATCTGTTTTTCTAATACAAGTTGAAACAACATTCACTTAATCAATTGAGTAAAAAACATCACCATATTTGGCATTCGTTTTCATAAACTAAATAAAACAACTGACGATCCATTTTCCTGTTGTCTTCTACACGTCGTAGCTCATGTTTCATACACAATGAGAAAAACATAATATGTAATGGATCATATTGAGGTGTGCGTCACGTTTGGGAGGCCCATGCCGTAGGCATATTAACTGGCAACTATTTATTTAGCTAATGCAGCGAATTTTCAATCAAATACGAACGACTAATATGTTATGAAAAATAATCGCATCTCAGATTCAATTAAACTAACGGCTCTTTCCACGACTTTTTTCTTATTAAATATTTCAAATAAGTGGTAAAGGTGTATAGGAAACGTTAATTCTCCCGCTGTTTGCATAGACAATTTCTCATTAAAAAAATACGGGATACGTATTTAGCATTGATGGGTTTCGCGATTCCAGATTAGAATATTTACAATCCTGGTTTCCTTACTTGTTCATACATTTCATTTTGCCTAGTCTCTCTGTTACAATGCAACTATTATTTTCTTCACATTCAAAGCTGGTCGTAAGGTCGCTAATAGCCCATTCGCGTGCTAAAGAAGTACGCAGACCTTGCGTAGTGTTGTGAATAATACTAGAAAAGAGAAATGTGTGAATAGGCCGATGCCGGAAGTGAGGGGGTTTGTTGAAGAATGAATGATTTATATAAAAAATGTGTTGCTGTTACTATGAATGAAACTGTTCTTGCATTAGAACTTATATAAGAATTAACGTCTGGGAGGTTCTATTTGTAGCCTCAAAAACATTTTCTAGCGAGCTCGTTTTAACAGATCTAAACAAAACTATTGAATGCACACGAACCGTAACAGTAGAAAGAAACGTTCGTTTTATAGGGACTTTAATACAAAGGTACATGCTATTTCCGTCTTATTTAATATGTTTTTTTACTGGGTGTGCGGTCTCGTTTGGCGCTAATGCGATCAGACATCTCACAAATCATGCTCATTCAATCTACACCGTAATAAGATATGCAGCGAAACACCGCACAAAACATTGGTCTAGCACAATTGATTTATACGATGCAATTGGTCGGCGCAGCCGGTGTCATACTGTAAACGGGGACAGATTTATCGCAATGCAGGCTATTGCGTGTACTATAGACAGGTAAGCTTCAGCGTTGTTATGGTTAGTTGGAGGTAAGCAGGCGATGGGGCGGTAACTTGTTATGGTGATATAAAAAATACCTGTATAATATGTTCCCATTAACACCGGGTAGCGACAGACCTGTGATGCGTTGAATACTTCGCTTACGTGAGAACATATTGCCTCTGGCATACTAAGTACTTGACACGACGTTGCCAATTGAATGAAAGTTCATATACTTCACTGTAGGTATTAAAAAATAACTACCAAATATAATCCAATAAAAAAAGGAATAATTTCATTTAATTCCTCAAAAAATTCAAATCACAAATCATAAAAATCTTGTGAAATCTTCGTTTGAAGTTACCGGCGCTACCTGCCCTCTTAGCCTGAGAGACCCTTAACCTTGGGCGAGGGGCACGCGCCGTCAGTCAAGATTAAGACACTCTCGTAGAGTAGGACTCGAGCAGAGGCGCCGGCGCGGAACTCATCATGCTCAAATATACGAAATACTGGAAAAGCCTCTCATCGTCTTGTTATATAGTCACAGAAAGACAGGCGTAGCTTTGATTATAATTTAGGTACAGGCCAAACAGCTAGCTCACGAGGCAGAAGAGGAGATCGAGTATGCCGTGTGAAGTTAGGTATGAAAATGAAGAAGTAAAATCCTAGCTCGATCGGATAACGAGCGAGTAAGCTGGTGGTCAGTACTTAGATCGATAAAATTTATACGCTCCATAACAGCCAATAAAATAACGAGAAAGCTTGATCTTTTAGAAAGAAATACGCAAATATTTGCGAATCTATAATTATTATTGTTAGAAATAATTAAAACCTACCTGTATTGATAAACAAGACAAACACCTGTCTGTAGGTAGGTACTATATTATCATAAATAACATTAATTCTCGCGTGAAGTTTACTAGACAGGTTTATAATCA
Organism: Trichoplusia ni; assembly: GCF_003590095.1. Classification (NCBI taxonomy): domain Eukaryota; kingdom Metazoa; phylum Arthropoda; class Insecta; order Lepidoptera; family Noctuidae; genus Trichoplusia; species Trichoplusia ni. The sequence goes on along the minus strand of NC_039490.1, from coordinate 1,336,997 downwards.
CCTTTAGTTATAATCGTTTGGCAGATTTCCCATTAACACGTCGCATCACTAAAATTGTTATGCAAACAATCTCATAAACATTACGTATGGACTTACGATTCGAGAGAACTCTATAACATGGTCATAACACTTGATTTATCGTTGCCTATGACTGTTGGGTGTACCGCAGACCGGAGAAGCTTACTAAGGGCCTATCGACGACTCATAGCAACAAATACAGTTGTGAAAGAGATGCCGTTCTTTACGGTGTAAGGCTCTGTCACGCTTCCACAATGCTGAAGTGTTAAAAGTGGCTGTAGGTCTCAATCAAGTGTTGACTTTGGGAGGCATTTACGGTGCTCAGCCAAGCGAGCGATTGACGAATATGGTACGTTAGTTGAACTGTGGGAATTTGAATTTTTCAAAGCTATAGTACTACATAATAAAAGAGAACATTGAAAAACGGTGAGGAAAAACGTCGTGAGAAATCTGGACCCAGAATGTCGGAATTTAAAAGCTCCAACCCTCAAACCTACCTTGCATGGGAAGAGTCCTGTGCCCAGCAAGAGAACGTATATTATACTAACGCAGTTTCTACCTAACGCCTCTGAAGTAAATTCTGGTATGTCTGGCCTGCCTAACATACACAATATGTCAATATTGTGACAATAGTTGGTCTCGCATGGTAACAGAGCGAGGCGTGGTTCGTCCTACATAACAACCGTTTACAATCACTTCTTTTGTACGTATCTGTAACGTACTAATTTTGTACGTTTTGTACGAATATGTTACGTATGCGGTATACATTTCGAGTTTCGACATATATTGAAGTATGCGTGTGGTAATATTAAAGGCATTGTAACATAAACGCAGTGTAATTTTATTCTACTAGTCATAGTAGTCATACAGTATTCACCTAGGTACACTAATATTTAAAGGGGTTAAGTTTGTGTGGTTGCAGGGAATAATCTACTACCAATACCTGTTGAACCGATTTATTTTTAAAAGCTACATAAGTAATTTAGTATCGATTTTTCTTGGAAAATTTATTTATTTAATATATTATTTAATAAAAGTATAGCACTGTTTTAAAGCAGAAAAACTTTTTTTTTTTTAATATAGACGACTATCGTATGAAATTTTATGTATAAAAAAATTATATTAAATTATATTTGATAAAACGCAACTGCTTTTAATAATAATAATAATAATATAAATTGTTTATTCAGATAACTAAGATCCATACATTACAGTAAGCGACACATGTTAATATACAATAGTGAGCAGGGACTTAGTCCGCTGTACTAGTTTCCACATAAGGGGACAATCTATTCTATTAGCAATAGCACCCAAGACGCTGTGTCGACTTCCGCGCAGCCGACTAACAAATGATGCGGTCTTTTTGCGCCAAATGGCTGCAAAGCCATCCGTGTGTGCATCAGCAAACATTGCTGACGCACTACAGAAGCGTGGAAGCCGAAACAACGCCCTGAATGCATTGTTGAATTGGACCCGCAGAGCATTGTAAGCTCTTTGCGTATAGTTAACCCACAGACTTCCCGTGTACAGTGAGGTACAATAGGCTTTAAATAAAGTTAGTTTGACTGCATCTGTACATCGGGAGAATCTGCGAGCCAACATATTAGCCCGTACTGACAATGCCCTGCGTTCCCTCTCCATGTCCACATCGTCTTTTAAATCATCTGTGACTTGAACTGATGTACTCTTTTTAAGGACTCACCATTGAGGAATATTGGTTGAACCGGTGGACTTTTGGGTCCCGATTTAAAAACCATGTAAACAGACTTCTCGACATTATATAGGAGCCCGTGTGAGGCCACGTAAGACTCACAGACTGCAAGCAACTGACGAAGAGCACTAATCGAGGGGGCCAGCAGCACCATATCGTCTGCATAGCTGAAGTTGTTACAGCAAACACCATCAACATAGCAGCCGACACGCATGCCGCTGAGCTCCTCGATCAGCGCATTCACGTACAAGTTGAATAACAAGGGTGAACTCAAACCCCCCTGTCTCACCCCGCACTCCAACCCGCTCGCATCCGAAAGTTCACCCGCCCATTTCACACGGTTCTCCTGGTTAAGATACCAATATCTCAGGAGTGATACCAACTCCGATGGCACCCCAGACTCTGCTAATTTCTGCCACAACACATCATAGGCCACTAGGTCAAATGCCTTACTCAGATCCAGGAAACAGGCATAGACAGGTGTACGCCTATCCGTATAATATTTGACAGTGTGTTTCAAGCTAAATATGGCCGTCTCTGTTGATAGCCCAGGTCGGAACCCGAACTGAGCATCATTCAACTTTACATGTTTGGTAAAATGTGAGTTGAGCACACTGTCAAGTACCTTGGCAACGATGGTAGCCAAGGAAATTGGTCTATAATTAGTCTTATTTGCCATGTCCCCTGTCCTGTTTTTAGCTATAGGTACCACCAGAGTCTGCATCAGTCCATGAGGAAGGTATGCATGGCCTATACATAAGTTAAATAACATGGCCAACACGCGAGGTAAATGGATACCAGCATATCTCAGATGTTCAACACTGAGACCGTCATGGCCAGGAGACTTACCTCCTGTCATCTTTTTAATGGCAAGTTTAACATCTTTTGTAAGAATGAGTGTTGAAATGTCAGTATGACAGGCATCAATCTCCCGACATGGCGACCCCAGCGGAGACTTAATTGAGTAATAATCTTTAAACATATTGGCTATTCCTTTCGGACACGAGATACCATCGATACTTACAGGAATACTAGGTTTGGTGTTAGCAATATTTGTACACTTCCAAAAATTCTTAAAATCGGTCTTAGCATGGTGCTTGGCCAGTATATCCATTTTAATCTGTTCCTGATTATTCTGACACCACTTTAATTTACTTTTAAACTCTTTACGAGCCTGTGACATTTCATTAAATGTATCTGTATGCATTGGTTTACCACTGGATACCCATATTCCGAACTTTAGCCGAGCATTCCTATAGGCATCGCTCACGTGTTTATTCCAACCCGCCAGCAGCTTCTTACGTCTAAATTTGTTGGTCACAAAGGAGGACCGCGCAGCCTCACATAAAATATCTATAATATTTATATACATCTTATCTATAATTTGTTTGTGCTTATATACATTACAATGTTTACTACTACAATACTGAAACTCTTCCGGAAAATCTACATATTTTAACTTAGAATTACATATATTACGATACATATTAATTTGAGATTCATTCCTATTTCCCCAGTATATTTTATTACGCGGCGGTGTTTTAATTTGCGTTTTATGCAACACTATATTTAAATTACATTTAATGACTAGTGGATAGTGATCAGACCAATATATATCATGTTTAACATAAATTTATTTTATACAAACAGCTGCTGCCTGAGTAACTACACAATGGTCTAACCACCTCTTACAATTATGTGCCTCACTTATAAAAGTAAAAGTGCCTTGCAAATTTTGGTGATTGAGATCTGCGCAAATCCATCTTTGCTCGTGTGAAAAATTCAGGAGCTCATCACAGAATCGCTCACCTGGATGCGCGTTAAAGTCACCTAATATAAACACTGATTCTACATTACTGTCCTGTATTATTGCACTAATTGCGCCTAAGCAGTCTGTAAACTCGGGTAGGTTGTCACTACACTCTACGGGCATGTATACACTGAATACCAACACAGAGCGGTCATTCAACGTTACACGTATTGCCGCGATTCGCGGATTTGCACACGATATCATTGATACACTTTGAAACACTGATTTGCGCCACAGCAGCGCAACACCTCCATATGGCCTGCCTCTCAGTACGCCAGCTGTAGTGTCAATCGCCGATGTGCCGGTACTCCCAAAGTCTGCGTGAATTGTATCAAGGAAAGGTAAGTCGTGTGGCATCAGCCACGTCTCCTGTAAGGCTATAATATCCGCGGAATCGCATAGTTCCTTGACCCCTTCAAATGATCTTTTTACATTTTTGCAATTGAACGATATGAGATGTGAATCGTAAATATCCATAATGTAAGAGTTAATCTATTCGCCGTCTGGTACGGTAGTTCTGTATGGCCTAAAACGCCTACAAGTGACGCCTTCGGGCCAAATACTCTCATTATTTAAAAATATATCTAACGCATTTCTATTTACGGTTATTTTATAAGCGTTATAAGGTTTTTCCGTTTTCATCTTAATTTTTTGAAGAGATATCTGTTGTTTTGTTTTGGATAATATGTATTCGGCAATATCATTCTCAGAGGTGTCTTTATGAACGTTCGACAAAAACATGTATGTTTTTATTTCGGCTGGTTTAAATTTATCATCTGGCCCGACAACTGCCTTTCCCTTAACTCCATTCTGCCTATTTCGATGCTTGCGTCGATGAAACTCCTTCCATTCCTGATCAGGCTCTGTCGCTTTCCATTCTCCTCCTTGCCGAACTACGTCCGCCATAGAGATTTTATTCAAATTATAATTGTCCAAAGTTGTGTTCTGTTTACTATGTCCATTTTGTGACAAACATTTTTGTTCCTCAATACTAATAATTTCATTTATATTATGAATAACGGGATTTGCATGCGCAACAGTGCAAATTTGTTCTTCTGCGCATACACTTGCACGCATTCCTGCGCTTGGGGGCGGGGCCTCCTCGCTCAAGCGCCGTACGAAGTTCAAGGTCGTGTCACTCGAAGCGCGTGCGACGTCAAATTTATTTGTAAATATTTCATTTTGTAATTGCTGCGGAGACAAATGCGATATTTTATTTCCAGATTGTTGGCTTCCAGACTTTATGTGATCTATATCCTGTTTTATAATATCCAACTGCTCTGTTGTGGCACTGAATTCTTTAAGATATTTTACCTCAGACTTTAAAACAATAATATCTTTTAACAATGCAGTGACATCAATGTGATCAAAGGTGATCGGAGGCAATTTATCCAGTACTCTGGCCACAAATATAGGTGTTTGGTCAGGATCTGTGGTCTTGAACATCGTAATTATGTCTTCAATCTCCTTTTGTTCCTTGTTTTTACGCCGCGAAACATTACGGGTACTTGTAGAAATTGACTCGAATAATAAATTTTTCGCATTCGTTATTTCTGCCGTGGTATATGCACTCACGCACAACCTAATTAAACTCTCTTCATCCATAATGCATATTTTGTTTTGCACAAAACACAACAATTCATTTATTATAATATTGCACTGCGTGCACTTTAACTTTTCGGAAGTCATTTTTGTATCGACACCCGAACGCTTCCGAGTTCGCGCGCTGACTGAACGTTACCTAACGTGTTTCTAGTAACGGGAAACACATAAACTGACAATTTAATAGGAACCTTCAAAGTCTTCAATTAAGAAATAAAAGCTGCGTAATGTTTCAACGGAAACATTTACAATCCGCGTACTAAAATATAATCATAATCATGAAGGAAATGATCTCTTGTTAATAACTAATTACATCTGCAAGACATTCAAATGTACCGTTATGTAAGACAGTTCGATTATCTTGTACGGGCTTGGGATGTTTGTGTGATGAACACGTGTATTTCATGCCAATCGCCAGATATTCCTGCTACATAGATCGAATGACATTGTAATTGGATTGTCTATAGAGATATATACACTAAATTCTTTGGTAGTATCTACAATCATTGTTTATATAAAATCCGTACACGTAAATACGTAGATGTACCTATATATAGAAATATATATAATATTGATAAACACAACAGCAGGTAGTACAAAGATATATGTATAGTCAGTATTGTATCTTCGTAACTTAGGTAAATCTTGAACGCACACAATAGCACAGAAAAGTGATAACTACTCGTATGAACCGGCTAGCAACCTTTTGGGTTAAATGAACATAAATCTAAACTAAATTAACGCTAATAGTATCAGCATAGGAGTCACTGCTCACAGACCACAGATCAGATCGCTGACCCGGCAATTGACCCGTCCTACATGCGTGGGATAATAATCTGCAGGCACGGGAATTTATACTTAAATGAAAATTAAATTCCAGTTTCACTGGATGTATGCCAGTTGGTAAGGATGAACTACAGTTTAGTGAAAAACTTAATAATTTTCTAAAATATTAAGCTGAATAAAATGATAATTTTTAATGTTTCCAACGCTGAGCAAGACGACCGCACACTCCCACGGCGGCCACCCAACTGATCAAGTACAACGCAACGGAAAACATCACGTTCTAAATTTAAACCGCGAATGAATGAACTCTAAATGCGTGCGCGCCTACAGAAATAGTGTCGTGACCCTCAGGCGTTCTGCCAAAAAATAATGTTATTATTTTTTTATACAGTGTTTACCTTTGTAATACACTAATATTTAGAAGCTTAAAGTATTAACATTCTTTAAATATACTCTATTTGTTTTAGTTGTTAGCCACTTTACGCGTTCAATGATGTTGCGCATACATACTTGATCTCTGAAGATGTTTCGCTATGACTCATTGTTGGGAATGCTGTTTGTCTGAGCAACGTACCTGTAAAAATAGAAAATGGTGTTTAAAAAAAATGTTACGTGGTATTACCTAAACACACACTTAAATCTCATAATAAAAAGCTAGCATCAAAATCTTGTCACAAATAGAAGCATATATGATGAAGACTAATAGATTAGCACTTTAGATTGTCCTCAAACACCATCCTCTTCCAGTTGACATCGTTACGGGACCAAGGCCACACGCGAGCCGGGCGGATGACAACAATCTCCCGTAATCATTTCGTGCTGAATATTTTTTAAACTTACATAACACACCTAAGTTCTCATTAAACTGCTAAAACGGAAAGCCCGAATAACTTAAAAAGGAAAAATCATTACATAGACAGATATTTTGTCGAATGCAAATGATTGCAAAAAGGGAGGATGAAGCAAACTCATCATCAATTAACACTCGTCAAAGTCAAGTCGACTTCAGATTTCAATCCAAATTAAATTGAACCATCCTTAAGCAAAGGCGGTAAATCTTTACTTCTATTCAAATATATGAAAGTCATACAGAAACAGCTCCCGGAAATGTCTACCGCAGACTAATCAATTAGCCTTGAAGCATTCCTTCCGACCTTACCATTGACCCTTCTGTTCCCCTCATATTCCGAGAACTGCTCAATAGTGGTCTTGTATCGCCACGTGGCAACACTTAACACTCAATAAAACTGCAGGGTTCGTCGGAAACATTCGAGTGTTCACACTATCTTCTCAGAAATTAATCCATGGTTCCATGCTGTCATTCGATTTTGGAAATGTCCAATTATTTCGGAGTTCATTATCGGAGGCTGTCTTTTTGTCTGTTACTGGTGATTGGGATTACAGCTAGGACTGTAGAGCGGTCAAATGGTAGAATGTGTTAACCGCATGAGAGGATTCTAGTTTAATTAGATCAGAAATTTCAAGCAGTTCATGATTTGATAGTATGGCATAATAGTTTTAGTAGCAAAATTGACGGATTCAGAGATTTAATGACATGAAACATATACCCATAACTATTAACTACAATGTTAAAACTTTGCGAAGTCTTAATTTATACGATAACTCTTCTTTTACAATATCTGGTACAGCCCAATCGAATCAACATACGATGTTAGTCCGTCGCACCTCAAAAACAATTGCGAGGAATGTCAGTTAAAAACCACCAATTAACATGTTAGTTATGGATTAGCTGTCACGTCACGTCACGTTAGTACGTTCACACGCTCAGTGTCAAAAACATGCGTGACAATTTGATTACATGAGTTTCGTGTGTTTTTACTAAAATTGTCAAGCTGCAAACAGATTTGATTTTAGGACATGTGATGAGTCCGCATGTGGCGATGGACTTTCAGAATCCATAGTTATCCCTGACCCGTTTTATTCCTATTAATGTAGACAGGTAAGCTTCTCTTTGCATTTTTGGTTTCATAAATTTTGTTCTTTATACAAACCGCACCTCCAAATTCTATTCTGATCAAGAAAATTACGCCAGCGTCTGATCCGAACATTTGCGTAATCCTAATAGTCTGGTCACGCCACAAAATTAGTAGATCCCGACTGTTCCAGACAACGTTGACGTCATGTGAGCCACAGCACGCGTTTTATGTATTGTTTACACAACCCATCTCATAACCGGTGGCGTCATAATTATAATGCAGTTCGGAGTACGGCGATGACAGAGATCGTAAACATAGTATCTTGGGAAACGAAAGCTTATTGTTTTGCGAGTATCGTGTAATTGGTGTTATAACGTGGTTATGATCATAAGTGTTTATTAAATTGTGTTTACATATTATCGAATATTTTTATGCTTTGTATTTCTTTTAAGATACTGCAAACATATAGTATGATAAATTTAGAGTTTAGAAAATTGACATCCTAAATGGTTATTTTTCCATTTTCCATCTGTATAATCAAAAAGCTTCAACTTTTGAAACTCGTAGCGCCATCTAGCGCGGGGTTGTGAAACTAAAGCGGACAGGCGTTGCGACGTGCTAAGCTACCCTGTTGCTTGCAAATAGTTTCAACAACCACCGCTAGATGGTGGTGGCGTACCTCAGGGTTGAAAACATACACGTGGTTACGAGAGTCACGTAAAAATGTAAAGTAGGCTGCAAAATGAGCTGAAACTCAGCTTAATCCGTTTGTGATAACTTTATAATGTAGCTACCTGACTAGAATGTAAAATGTATACGTAGCTGCATTTAAATACATGTGTAGGGCGGTTCTTGGGTCAGACAAAATAAACTTTTCTTTATGGAAACGGGTCAAAATTCCATTATTTTGTGTAATTCCATGTTTGTATATTAAAGAAAATTCTAATCTAATCTTGATTGATTTGTATCCGGGACCAAAACCGAGGCAATAAACTAATATTATTAAACGAGCAAAATATATAACCAAAAAATATAGGCTTTTGCCAAAGACGAATTACACAAAAATAAGTCTGTCAGTTCTAATGCGACTGACATAGTTCAAATACTTGTACTCCATTATTTATTATGTTGCACAAGATATTTACAATGAGGGCGATGGTCAGCGGTGAAGACCTACTGGGATGGCACACTTCCAAAAAATAAGTCTTCAGGCTTATACTGTTAAGATTTTCGCTAGTTCTCATGTACTGATACACTTTGGCCACATTTACCAAAATGTCAGCATTTTTGCCCGACTTAGTAACTTTATTCTGCAGATAGCTACATAACGTATGCCATTGTATTGAGTATATATCTTGCATTTTTATTTATTCAAATAAGTATATAGGCGGACCTATTGCTAGAGGCATTCTCACCAGTCAATCAAGAGGTGATAATAGAGAAATAATTTTTCAATCTATCATTTGTCATTTTAGTTCAAGTATTGGCTTCTAAGAGATGAAGAGAGAAGTGTATGGTAATTTTCATTCAAAATAAATATAAAAAGCTGGCTGCTTTAATCCCTAAAAAGAATACATTTGTATTATGAACCAATTTCCAGGCACATATACATCTTTGCAAATTGAACTAGATAATTTAGCGGTACAATTGATTGAACACCTTTCGTTAACCAAAGCATCCGTTAAACGTGGCATCAGCATGGAAGTGCCGCGTATCTCCTACACTGTTCCTGTGAACTCGCGAGTTAAACTCAATTGTGCGGAATGGGTAATTGTGGCACTCATTGACACGAATTGTGATCACAATGCGATATCACGACAAATGGGTTTCGGGGCTCTATCTAATGTATGATACTCGTTCAGAATGATAGTCTTTCAATGATATTTTATGAAGATGGCAATTACAGTAGAACTCCAATTATCCGAACTCCGACTATCCGAATCGCCGATTATCCGAATCACAAAACTTGTCTTAACTTGCCGTTGTGCCTACTTGACTTCATGACTTCCCCCCGCGAATTCAGTGTAGGCACAACAGTAAGTTAAGACAAGTTCCGGCGCATTGCAGTCACGGCGCACCTGTCATTGTTTGTTTTGATTAGCCAGTGTGTATTGCTCGAGGACGCTACTCTTTCGCTACGGCTTACTTTTGTTTGTGCGTGTACAATACGATGAAATTGTTGAAAGTGTGAGAGAAGATGTTGAAGTGGAAGTGGAAGAAGAACTTTCTGCTGATGTTGAAGTAGACGCTGGACCTTCAGCTAGTGAAGCATTTGCCGGCCTCGAGACTGCTTTGAAGTGGATGGAGCGTCAGCCCGAGTGTGACCACTTGCAACTGCTCACCGTCAAGCGAATGCGTGACCTGGCTGCCCGAAAACGGTTGAAGACCGCAAAACAGCTTACATTGACGGAGATGTTTAAAAAACAATGATTTTTATTTCTAAACTTGTTTTAATTTCATGTTTCTTTCATTTAATTCAATAAAAAAATAGTGCAATATCAAAACGTAGCTTTTATTCTCACCAATGGCAATTTTTTTTTTAAATCCGATTATCCGAATATTTGATTATCCGAATGGGTCCCGGTCCCCATTAATTCGGATAATTGGAGTTCTACTGTATTTTATTTTTTTAGTTAATGTGTCATACGAATTATGTCCAGCATTTTGCTTTCTTCGATTTTAAAATATTTAAAACAACATATGTACGTGATGAGTTACCTATAGTAAAGGTGCGTTTTCACTAAGGTATAGGGGGATTTTGGCGAACCGCACCTCTACTGAGTACATCATGGAAAAAACGTCATTCACTGATTTGCGGTGCGCTCCAGCTGAATCCGTCCACCTCCGCGTCAGTGTACACGCAGCCTTAGGCGACTGTTCAAAGTATTTACTTATTACTTAAAGTTATTAGTGTTTAGTGTTGCCGGCGCGGCTCGAGCGTTATCGATTAACGTCTTTCCGCTAATAACTACTTCCGACGCTTTCTTTCCATCGGAATTAGTTTACAAGGAAACAACTTTAACTTAAATGGAATACAATTTTATTTTAATTGAATTTCAATGGTAGTTTGAATATTTTGTACTTGATTATATTTTAATTACGTAATCGCTCTTGCTCTTTTGTTTCCTCTAACTAAATATTTGTGTTTGTAACTATATTTCTTATCTTTTACCTACTCATTTATAACTCTTTATTTTTTCGTATGGTATGGTTGATATACAACCTGGTGTTAGAGCTTAAATCGTCCGTAGGTCTCCAAAGTGGTTTAACACACCTTTAAAACATTATTAGATGAACCGGTTTCCTCACAATGTATTCTTTCAACATATTTGGCAAGAGATAGTTCGCACATAAATTTTGAAAACATGCGATTTGAGTTGGATTTGAACCTACAACCTCCAGATTTACCTAAACAAAAAACCGGACATAATAAGTCTACTCTTAATTCTTAAACTAAGTTAAAAATGCGGTCAATCACAATGAAAACAGAACACTAGAACCAAAGCAAGTAGTAACACCGGACATCGCGCGTCCAGAAATAAAGTCAATTATCCAATAAACCGTATCCCTGTTTACTGTACGGCGTCGATTGTAAAAAGCCATTTACTTCGCTAACGATTAACTTAACCGGCGTTCAATTACTGTGACGTTGTATGCAGAAGACCAACAAGACATGACACACCCCATGAAGTACTCCTAAGACTATTAGTCCTGATCAAGAATCTTTTGTATGATAAAGGACGGTACTGAAATAAAGTCGCATTGACTTCACAAAAAAGGATAAAATAAAGATTATTTATTTAAAAGAAAACGATTAAAGGAAATGAAAGAAAGTGGTAATTAGTAACCATCTTAAGCCAAACATCACACTTGTTACAATAATAATAAAAACCAGTAGAAAGCCAACACAGATCTCTGCAATAATATAAAAAGCACCTCTTATACAAAATAAGCTTAATAATTCCACAGCGACACTAAACCAGCAATCATAACGTTAATAAAAGCTAGTTTATGAGTCCGATATATCATTCACACTATTCTAGCCCCATATTATAAGTGAGCCTTCTGCAGCTCGTTTATTGCGTCCAACATCCGCCGGCCGGATATAACCGGATTACGGCAGATCGCGCCGGATGAAACCAGTTGCAAGTTTAGACAACGGAGCCGAGGATTGTGAAAGACGCTTGTTTGAATAAGATTAATTTAATTTCTACGAGTATTCGAGAGAAAGATTCAGGTATTCAGGTAAATCAAAAAGGTTGGGCTTTGTCTAAAAGAAGAATGATGACTGAAATAAATTTTGTCCTGATCTGAATGTCTAAGAGGCTTGTCAAGAAAATAGATGTCTTTTTTGCAAGCCCTACTTGAGCTATATTTATCGATTCTATTTTTGCGGAGTGTTGGCATCACTCCAGTAAAACTTAGGTCTAAGAAAAATGAGAGGTCGCGCTACAGTAGAGGTCCCTTATTCTTGCCTTTTATGATGGTACTATTACATTAAAGGCCGGAACCACGTCATAAAAGAAAAAAAGCTTTAAAACTCACTGCACAAAATTTTAAACATCAAACCACTTGTACTCCATATAACAGCGCTTATAAACTCAACAGCGCGATCAAAACACAAACATTTACTGAATCGTCGAAGTTTCCGTATAAAAAGCGTAACATCGTTACAAACAAACAGTGTAACAAGCTTAACTGTGTATACAAATTAGGTGATCAGTTGGTCGCGGGGGACGATGGAGAGAAGTTTGCTGCTCAGCCCCTAACGAGGAATACAGTCGACTGTGTTATGTTGACGACCTGTTTACTCTTTTAAAATGTCTTTATTACATAAAAATAACTTTTGTCAGAAGTGTTAGGTATATCCTAAGTTCTGTAGCTGTATCCTAAGTGTTTAGGTATGTCCTGCGAATAGAAATCGATTTTCTTCTCCGTTCGTTAAAAAAAAGCCAAAACTGGCAAATAAACAAAATGAGAAATACTTTTAACTCAAGAGTCATAAAGTAAAAGAGTTTTATAAATACAAGAAATACCTTTACTTTTTGCACAAAGATTAGATCCATAGAGTTATATACCTAACAATAAAAAATACAAAAATATGATAACATTATTTTAATTAACTTACAAACCAGTTAAACAAAATAATGTTAGGACCAAAGACCAAACTTTTGCCTTCGGGGAATATTAACTAACATATAACCAATTTAATATGAATGAAGTTGGACCATTGTAGACAAGAGCCGAGTCCGCCACACTATGGACTTAGGAAATACAATACACAAACACACTTCAACACATACACACGTAAATACAACGCAATCAACATTCACAATGGAGAATGCTAACCACTAAACAAAATTTATGAACAGGAAAATTAAACACACGGAAATGAGAAACCATTTTAAAAAGGTACTATCTGTTTAGTTAAGTTTAATCGAGCGAAAATATTTGGCTTTACAAAGGACAAATTTTATCCTCTGAAAATGTAAATAACATCGGCTTTGTAGTTTCGGTCGCTCGAGTGAATTCGTGGTTGGCTTGCTTAACCGAACAGTTAAAATATCAAAACTACCCACATACTGTGGGAACAAAGCGGTTATGTACCTTTACCGAAAACTTACACCTTTCAATCGGGAGATGAAAAGGTCAGTTATTAATTAGTTTCTTAACCACCGACTGATAGGCAACGACCACAAAACAAGCCAAGGTTTAATGTTCGCTACAACGGTACTTACTTAAGTAACATTCCTAAATGTCTATTTGCCTCTACATTCCACTTAACGGACAAAGACAACATAACACTTACGAGGGACTTTAACCTCAGTGTGGTTCTTATGGCCGTAGGTCTCTCCAGCCTCAACACTTTGTCACATTACATCTGTACCGTTAAAGCCGTTAGAAGCCTGTAGGTAGATAGGTAAGCACTAGCAATTTCAAAGCTATTTGTTCATTTATTGATTAGAATTTAAATTAACTGTTTACAACATCTTTTGTTAATAGCTGTCCCTTAAGAAAACTACTAAGCCATAAATCAACTTGTCAGACGACGAATACAAATTATCTGTAAACAAATTAATATTTTAGTAAACAGTTTTGCTATCGCCCAAGATGTTACATTGGCCAAAAATAATTTTGCTTTTAAAGGGAATTCGACTTAAAATAGAAGTGGGCGTCGACATTTATGAAGCTTACGGCTGACAAGACGTCGCCCATCGAGGATTATATTTAAGTTTCCAGCATTTTGCACGATGCAGTGGGTGTTCGATGTCAGGATTTCATTTCTATTTGGGTAAAGTTAAGACTTACTTTGGCTAGAGTTTGTGCTGGCGAAATGGACATAAAAATGTGCTGCGCAAAGGTGTTTGGCTTGCTAGGTTTTAAGTTTATAACATCCCATGGTGAAAGACCATTCAAGACAAAAATTGCACATTTGTCGCTGCTAAATGAAAGTACCAACTCAATCTAATAAAGACTCTTTCAAAAGACTGGGGCTAATTCAAATTTTCTAAAAACAGAAACGTTCATCTTTCTTAGCTTTCAATTAGTCTAAGCAGGCTCAAGCACTGCATAATTAAAAATCTTTTGAAAAACATCGCACGTGTGACATTTACCTAGTAACCCAGTAACATATGAGAGGTTATAATAAATTCATTAGTAATTACTATGGGTGAATAGTAAGCCCCGGGTAATCTGGGGCGAGTGCACAGACGAAGGACGAGGGGAGAGTTTAGACCTGTAAGTAGAGTTAATTGAATTGCCGTTTAGCTGTATCGTATTGATAGAAGCTTCACCTTGATGTGTTTACACCATCGTAAAGTTAGCACTAAGATGACTGATTGTTAGGGCTAGGTTTTGTTCCTTACCAACGACCATAGACTCCGATAAATTCCTCTCAGATCCCTTCTTTCTTCATGCCTTTTGATGAACCAACTTCCATGAACAATTCTAATATCAACATTGGAAATAACAATAGATCAATTTGAATATCTCATCATCGGTGACAGTCAAATGCCTTCCTCGAGAATAACTGACTCGAAACTATAAAAAATAATCTCCACTCCAGTTTAGAAGATATTTGATACCTATCTACACAATAAGCAATCTATTCGCCTTCATAAAATCTCCTAGATAAATTAGTTCATCTCGGCAGACGGGTTGTAGCAACCTAAGTTGCCGCCCACCGAGCTGTCTGGTTGCCGCACATTAACCACGTCGCGTCGCCGACAACCTGTCGAGTGTCGAACCTCTGACCTGTTGCTGTTACGACCCGTTGAACTAATGACATGTTACGCACTTGATTGTTGAACTTGTGACGTGTGTTTAGACATACAAGTTTAGGTTATTATTATCATTTGTTATGTGATTTAACGTCGCTTATTTTCGCATAGAATATGACTAGGTACTATACGACATGAAAGAGTTTTCTCTACTTTAGGGACTTATTAAAAAGTATTCCCAGTTAAGGAACGTGACCACACATATCTTGTGACTGTAGTTGCGTTATTCGAAAACGTTATTCTCATGAAGAATAACTGGTCATACACTCCGTATGTTACTCTCTATAGGTTCCTCTCGAACAATAATCAAATTCCTTACATGGTTACATCAAACAACGGCGCCCAACAAGTCTTGGCTTCACCACCATCCCTCACAGAGCACATTAGTTATTTACGTAACGGTCACTAGACATAACCGCGCGACTGCTAAATGTGTTTAAATTTTCGCTGAGTGCCCGCATGCTCTGGCTAATGGACTGAACATTGTCATGAAATAACGAATATCGCAGAAGGTTCACTAACGAGTGAAATTGAATTATATTGTCTCTAGTTTTAAAATGGTAGCCTAATAACCCTAAAGAAGAAATTACAAATACTCGTATTTTTAGTTAAGTTGTACCTACCATTTGGAGCAACACTAACACCACAAGGAACGTTTCCCGAGCCGACAGCTGACACTATACAGTATAGTGCCTGTTGCATCTTACTCGATAACTATTAAGACAACACTTCGAACAATCAAGTTCCCAAAGCTGAGAGCACTCGAATAAAAACTATTTCGACACTTGACGGCAAAAGTTTAAAGAGGGAAAATAAAAGAAACCATCCACCAAGATCGAACTATGTTCTTTCTTCTCGCGTTAATGACAAACCATTTGGAAAGAAACACATAATATGTTACCAATGACCTCAGAAAATGTGTCCAATTTTCGAGTATGGCATAAAGTAAAAATACTGCTCCGTTTTTCGGTTGGTACGTATGCTCAAGCTAAGGATTTAGGACCATAATTCATTGGGGATATTTATAAGCTGTACGATCGTGAAATATATTGGTTACTTTGGTTCTGATGGCTTAGGCTATTTTAGGTGGTAAACGAAAACAAATAATGTATTGTGTGGAGCAAAATAATAGTTGTATTTGCAACTGTATAGTTAGTTTTTTTCCTCTTTTGCGGTTTGTTCTTTTTTTATCCAACGACAATGAATAAGCAGCGCAAAAACATGTACAATGAAGGTGAACCAGGGCAAATATTTTAGCTGCTCGTGACGTCACACAGGCACATGTACGATTCAAAATGCGAGTTCCCGATGATTCAATAAGTATTTCGGTAGCCTATGTAAATGTATTTCGCGGCGTACTCTACAATAATAAACCTAATTTTCTCATGAATACTC
The DNA here is from genome assembly GCF_003590095.1 of Trichoplusia ni. Classification (NCBI taxonomy): domain Eukaryota; kingdom Metazoa; phylum Arthropoda; class Insecta; order Lepidoptera; family Noctuidae; genus Trichoplusia; species Trichoplusia ni. Next base: position 1,320,458 of record NC_039490.1, on the reverse strand, counting down.
GGAATAACTACATATGGGGGTATAGCCGCGTGGTATCGACAACCTGTTTGATAAAACTCGATTGATAGAATAGTCAACAAATTAATTCGTGTTCTGCAATCATACTATTAATATTTAAGAACTTGCCCGAGGTTTGGTTTATAGTATTGTTGAACACAGGAGAGTTAAATCATTTAATTCACACCACTACAAGTGTCACGTTTGATTTAATTGACTAAATGTTAAACACTACATTCTTGTGTAGTTAACGATTGTTGAAATACTGCTGAACGGGTGTTCGTAATAGTTATTTGAAGTTTGTGTCATTAGGGCGAGGTTATCGCTAAAACCGGTATTGAGGAAATTAGAACAACACTAAAATTGCATATTACCTATCTTTCATTTGCAGATCAATATCATTTACGTAGATAGCAACACGTACGTTTCTATTTTGTACAAACGACAGTACTTATAAAAAAGCGCACAATTTTTTTTATATATGAACCTTCTCGTAATATATTTATGCAAAGAAAACCAAAAATGTCTTCGCCCACAAAGAACAATTTCCATGTTAATTGGTCTAACCATCTGTCCTATCCCTTCACCATAGCAAAGCCAGGTACCAAATACGAGTAGAGTCGTCTATTAAAATTCCTCGACGAGGTGCGATACGTACCGGCTTGCCTTGACAAGGTCGGGCCGAGTGCCCGCGACCGGTTCCACGCGACACCGTGGGACCGCTTAGCCTCATTCATACTATTGTGACCGTTTTTACGCTGATTGTATGATGGTAGATGGATATCGTACGATTTTAACTGTAACGTTTAGTATGCTAGTGGTGCTAATGGGTCTGCTGTTGTTGTTGTCTGTTTTAATAGTCTTTTTTGCGTTAACAGTGTTCTACGATGGATAGTAATTAGTTTGGTTAAGCAAAACAATATAATGTCTGACTGCCACATCCATATTTCTAGCAATGGTGTGAACTGCTTACTATAATCACTCTAAGCATTTAATGAATACTTTTTAACATTAAGTTAGTAAATTATAGCAGGTGGAGAAGCGGAATTCCACGAACATTTTCCAAAACAAACGGCAATGCTTTTCGCAGTGAATAAAGCGTCTATTAGGCTCTCTCCCTTCGTACACGTGTAACATATTCTTCCGCACAAATGCGTACAAAACACTTTATGTACGCCGCACTTAAAACATGCCAAACTTTCTCTCAATATTTCAAGCTAATGTTTTAGATAACAGAGTCTTCATCAGCGGAGTGTTGTTGTACAAATAAAACAGAAATACCACTTTGAAGAAGTCGTTAAATGTTTATGATTCCAAGACTTATCAGCCAAAACTAATGGACTAAATTACAGCTCCTTTAGGTTTAAGTACTAATAACTCACTTTTTCTCTTGTTGGAGAAAACACGACAACGCACATAAATCCTTTGTGTCTGAAGCTGAAGTCTTGTTTGTAAGACGTAAATGCGGAACAAAGGATTATACTTCATGTTACTAATCCTGTAGGTTACATTTGCGTTTTCTACTATAGTCCGATTTTTAATTCGAGGCAGTAAAATGACAATTGCAACTGTCATTTATACAAAAAAGGGTGACCCGCTACAATAGTGATGTTTGGAAATCTTACTACGACGATGACATTTAGTCATGCTTTATTTTATTATGTATCAAAAATTACTATTTCTATTAATTGAGCTTTTAAAATTGTAAGTTGATATTAAATTTGTTTTTCATCCAACCACTGCATAATGTTAGAATTCATCCAGTTTGGAATTGGATGCGCTCGACTTTTCTTGCATGGTAAGGTGCTTCATCCTATACCAGCACCGCATTTGGCTTTAATTTTATAAATTTGAATTAATATTTTTTTTTACATTTAAAATCAGTCACCGTGCATAATATTATCTTTTGACTAATTGTCGTAAATATATTTTTTTATACAGAGCTAATTTGATATCTGAATAAAAAAATGTAAGCTCGATTAACTTTTGATTGTAATAAGTCGATTCTAACACATCACTATTTATTTGGAATTAAAAACCTGCTACACTGGAAATGTCATTTTACTGCCTCGAATTAAAAATCGGACTATAGCTTCGGAAACAGTAAGCCTTTTATAAGACAACTATTTATTTATACCTACAACATTGAAATTTTCTTAATTTTGTAACCTTTCTACCCAAAACCTTCATAACTTACAGCTAGGGTTTTATATTTAGTACATATTTACTTACCCTTAACCTCAGGGGGTATAAATCTTACGCTCTAAATTATTATTTCGCTGTGTTACGAAATTTGAGGCACCTCAAAACACAACATAATAATAGAAGTTTATTTCCGTTAACTTGTTACAAGCAAGTGGTAAGACAGTGATTTCGATCTCTTCTTAATGGATTTGAAGATAAGCACGACAGAAAAGGGGGGGAAATTGTCTCCATATTGGCTCCGTAAAAATGTTATAAGCTTTCTGCTTTCCCTATACTATGGCTGTTCAAAATTTAACGTGATTAATTGAAGTAATTCAATCACGCTTTGTTGATAACCGTGTGTACGGAGTGGACAATTGCGTGAGCGCGCGGCAAACATTGCCATCAAGTGTATTTGTACTTGTTAGGCGGAAAAGACATGTGTACGTGATTACACACACATTCAACATACATTTACATAGGTTATCCATAAAAATAGGGCGTTTTAACCTCTGTATTAGTGCTAGTTATTTTAATATTGAATTTGTGATTTTCTCTAGCAATTGGATAATGGATATAATCACTTTTCATAGTGGAAAACTACAGCAGTTTTAGTGTAAATAACTAAGGCTTAAAGAGTAGTCTTTTATCTTTCTAGGTGCTTGTGTGTGTAATATTTTGGACTTATTACAGTAAGGTTTTAGCTAGAGGAAGACTCATAGTTAAAATATTCTACTAAACATTTACATTGAATTTACCTTTTGTTCGCAGGACTAGTCATCATATTACTCTTTTCAAAGCAATCTTCCCCTTCACGCTATTTCTAAGTATTGAACTCCTTGTAGGATTTCCATGCAACTCGATAGTGCGCTATCTACAGCCATGTTCGTCCTAGTTTCAACGAGGTCGTCTCTATTCTACCATATTACATTTGCAAATTTATTCGAGCTAAGGAATTCAAAACAATTAATGAAGACATTATAATACTTGTTCTTTTGTATGACGTATATTTTATGGGTGCGGGAAATCTGCAAACAATTATAAGAATAAGTCAAGTTTCTATAGTAATTTAGAAGATTCATTAATTTTAAAGTATTAGTTTGCGACCGGCAAAACATGGCTCGGCAAACAGTAATCAAATTCAAGGTGAGAGATAACAATTTACAAAATACTACCTAACCAAAGAAACATTTTACAATGTAAACTATATCCAATAATCCTGAAATATTTCTTTGTTGCCCCACAAGTGATTACAACAGACAGATACACACACAGGTCTGATAACAAGTTCGAGTCTGGAGTGAGTATCGACCGCGGCTATTTATACGCGGCGTCAGGCCTACGGAGAGCCCCACGCGAATATAACCGCCACCATTAATATATTTATATCATTTAAATATGTTGAGCAAGGATTCAGGTCTAGATGGGGTTAGGTGCTGGAAAAGTGTTTTTATAACATGCCAACTTCGTAACGTGGGTTTCGCTTCATAAACATGACATGGAGCGAATGTTACTGACAGTTAAATCTAGTGGTGTTGTGGTAAGTCTGCGCCGTTGGATTTATATAACAACATATTTGGGAAATCTTTAAACATTATTTTATTTTATGTTTTGAACCAAAGTCTGATGAAGCCCTGCTTGTCTTGTTGTCTTGAGGCAAAAGGAGACTTGTTAGAAGACTAATTTTTGAACCTATTAATTAATCACTAAGCTAAGCATTTGAAAACAATTCATACTTACATGTGAAAAATCGTCGCGTCGTGGGAATCATATAAAATACTTAGTATTTTTACCATGCCGTTCACAAATTCAACAACTCACCGATCAACGTATAAATTCATTCGTTACTGTAATTTACTTTTTATTACTTTTTCTCGTATTGTTATGTTTATCGGTCGGGTATTGACTTCACTGCAGTCTGTAGATTTACTGTCGGTACCTTTATCGGCGAGCTATAATCGTTTACAATCAACCAGAATTGAAGGTCTTAAAATATACTATGAGAATGCATACCAAATATATATTCAGGTTTTATTATTATAAGTTCTTATTTTCGAAGCTAGGTAAAGCTGCTACAGAATTCATGAGTTTTCCAAAGAAATTGCCGCATATTTTTGGGGTTAATAGTTTTGTGTAACATTCGTAGCCTGTATTCTAATATCTAGATGGCACTGGCGTTTCATAACAGGAAAGTGCTAAAAGAAAGAGCACAAAAGGTCGCGGATTTTCGCAAACTTATGTAAAAGTTTAGAATTTGTAAAAAGTTAGATCTGATTTCGAAATGATTGGAAAGGGTAAGGGTTATGGAGCCCACTACTGAATAATTGATATGATATCCATCTTTTTTGTGAAATTATGATTTTTCGAGTGGCCATCAAATTTTTTGTCAGTAGATATTATTCTATAATGATTGTGTTCGATGATATACTTTACATAAGCGGAAAATGACTGGGTTGCCTATTAGAAGTCGGGTACAGCTTTGGTTTTAAAGCAAAAATATACTATTTCATATTTATCTATTCAGGAAGCTATTTTCAATCTTACGTTTAGGATAATTGTCACCTAAAGTTTGCCAATACAGCTAAAGCTTTAATCATCAGCGATCGGTACTAGAGTTCTCGGTTGCATAATTCAAGCATGTGTCACAGAGTGCACAAACAGGAATTGTCCATTAGCTCAGCTTCCATCGCTGTTTCCTGCGCTATTATCACACTGCACTACAGAAATTATAAAAACTGACAACACTGTCTGAACGAACATTATGGCGGACATAAATAAATCTAAACAAAACAGCTCGTAAAATTCATCGGGGAGGCGGTGCTGAGTGTTTCCTTTAAATATTTCAGCGGCCAGAGGGTTTGTGAAAACTGCCCTCAGCCCGAAACGAGCTCTGGGACCTGCGAATTTGAGCCAAGCCTCTTTGTTGCCTATTCACAAATTCCGCAAATTGACGCATAAAATGATTAAAGAGATTTTTTATGAAAGGTAAACGATGTGGTCGAAAGTATAAACGGTTTTATACGTATTCATGTCATCACATAAACATGAAGTAATAATCCAAAAAGGTTAGTCATAGTATTTTCTTCAGTGTGGTCTAATTTCTAATCTACCTTTCAATAAGAAGGTATCTTCCCAGAAATGGGACGGTATAGGTAAGAAACTAAGAAGGCGAGTCCAAAATACATATATTGTACCTTAAGAGACAAAAAATAGCCCGGTGCTTTGACTGTACAAATTCATAGAAACAAGTCCATTGTCCCATTCGTTTTAATTTTTAATTCCAGCTTCCGAGGAAACCAACATTTTCCACTAAACAAATAGTTCTCGCAACTATATTTCAGTACATTAGCTGGTACTCGTAACTACATAATTACATTTTATTATGTATAGAAAAAAACACATTCTACTTATAAGGACTTTTTGTTTTTTAACATAACCTCAAAATTAAAAATATATTTAGCAAAGCCAATTCTGCTGTTTGGTACAAAGTATTATAAAACTGATTTCAAAATTAAATAATCGATAGTTTAAACCGTTTATTTAGTTAAATCACGAAAGCTTCAAAGCTAACACGAGGTACCGTCACATAATTCCTGCAGAGCCAGCAAATTGGCGGAGCCGGGTATCGACAAACACTATTATTGTAAAACGATGTCTATTTATTCATCAAAGGCTTCCAGTTACTCGGTTCAGGCCGTAGGCGTTCAAAGCTCCACTGTAACCTCCGAGAAATTCCTCGCAAATCGCTTTAAACTTACTTATAGTATATTTTTATAATCAATAGGCTTAGTAAATAGGGAAGATGTCTAAAACTCTTTTATAATCGGTTTAGTGATATAAAGGGATGAGAAATAGGCGAAATATATTAAGGAGATATCAAATATAATTTACTGGCTCACGATTACCCAACACCTGTGATTATACTCCGAAATCATCTAAGGTCTACAACAAACGCACATTTAAATTCATTTTAAAAGGTCGTTTAGAAAGTAGAAATAAACACACAAATATTGGGTACCATCAAGAATCTCCGCAATTTTTCATACTGAGCTTATAACAAAAACTTTTGAATCTGACAAAAGCCTCCCAATTATAGCGGGCCATTTTATAAAACGGATGACAGATGAAGGCTCTGCCCTCCCTATCAATTACATTTGGTGTGAACACTGCATAAGGCTCCCTTCAACGATCTAATTAGTCAAGAAAATCTTTGGAGTGAGTCTGAGGATTTTATATTGGTGGAAAATTCAAAACATTTCATAGGTATTTTTGGTCTCATAGACGTTTTATTCCACCGATAACAATTTGCTATTATCACAGTAATTTTTAACATTAATATTTTTTAATATTAATAGATTATTGTGACAAAATGTTTTAATATTGAACGATTTGTAAAAAGGGTGGGTCGGTTTTTTTCGGTTATTTGTATTAATGGAAACGACTGTATAGATTAGTCCGAATAGTTTAATTATTATGGAGCGTGATTATGTTACTGCATACGAAAGCTTGCCATTAGGTTACCTTCGAAAACCCACGCGTCAATGAAGAATAAGTTCGAAATATTAGCAACATCTTAAAACGATCTACAACACGGTTTTTGCACGACTACCGTCTATTCGTATCTTTTAACAGGGAAAAAGCTTCGACATAGCTACCTAAAACGTTAGTACACACGAACAATAAAAAACATGTTTACGAAGGGCAAAAAACTGTACGCTTACGGAAAACGTCTGACGTCCCTCGACCAGCGAAATGTTTATTCTTCTTCAATACTATTCTAACATATGTAAATGCTGGCCTAAAAACGTGACTATTCCTATATTGTTCCAAAAGGAATTCTGTGTTTGTTTTATTTACGGCTTAAAGCATTTTTTTTTTTCTAGAAAATTATGCTAACATTCATCTATTCTTATCATAACTTACAGCACATCAAACAATTTGGATTCTTTTTTCCAAGCGTAATAGATTCTTACTAAGTTTCTACTCTGAAACAACGACCTAATTAGTGCACATTATAACCGTGATTAATTTACATTATCAGGACAGTGTAGATCAATACGTTTGGGCCTCATTAATGTACACATTAGCCCAAAATGATCAGCAAACGATGTTGTAGTGTTAGTGTTCTTTGACACACGTAAAGATAACCTAAACCTGAATTAAATAAAAGAACACGTTCATGTTTTTTTTTAGAGTAGGCGTTTAAAGAATACTTTGTGAAAACATGAAATTTAAATTCAACATAAAAATAAATTGAGCAATTGTATTTTATATCTAGAATTTCAACCAATTTGTTAAGATATGTTCTAAGCTGGATTCCAATACAAATTTTTAATTTCACAATGAGTTTGAGGCATACCAATAAATATCCATAACAGTGAAGTTTTAACTTTCAGTCAGAACGTAAACAGACAACTAGGACCTATTGTCCTTCTAAATTGGCAGATATCATCGATCTTCAATTGTTCGATAAAGAATGAAAGTTGTGTTTAATTGGGTAAAGTTAAAACCAATTGAATTTAATTGATGTTATTTAGTACTTGTAACAACAAAGTATTTAACTTAGTAACTTAACGTTGCTCAATTACCATCATGGCAACGGAATGACCTTTGCTCTTAACTTCGGAGGGCGAAAATAAAATTTATCTTACTTAATCTTTTTTTGTTATACAAGCAATATTACTTTCTGGCTTCAAAATGTTTATTAGAATTGTATACCTACGCTGTTATAACATTCATTATGTAACAAGAAGTGATCAGAAAAGTCCCACGTTGTGCGCCAAAAAAACGTCGGCATACTTTTGTTATTAAATAGGTCCTTAGTAAATACTTATTATTGAATGTTTATACTAATGAACCAACATTCTTTGACTATTACGTATAATAACAGAATATTGCGTGAAAAAATTCATGAGTCAAATTGGAATTTTCTAATTTTTTGAATCAATACTGGTTTGGGAATACACGAGTAGTAAGAGACGTTAGCTAAGGACAAAACGGCCTCAGTGGTCTTGCACCATCGGAGAAAACGGATATCTACTCACGATTTTATGTGTGTGATTGCAGCAATGACATACAATCGTAGTTTTAATGTAACAGGTGAATGGCGTGTCCGTTACAGTAATCTAATCCTAAGCTGATCGAACACAACCCGATAAGGATACCTTTTTTAATGAGTTCTTAATTAGAATCAATCAACACACAGTGAGCTAGCGATTATTTTTTTTGTATTTTGCATAAACCAATAGAAAAAAAATACAGCGACATTAGTTTCTTTCAAACATCATATTTATATGATGTAGTGTCTGTGGTGGAAAGTCATCTGTATGTTATCATGGCACATATATTTTGTTAAAATAGAAATAGGTGAACTATACACACGTACAGCTACTGGTAGCCTAGCATTTGAAAATAATGAAGAATAGATAGCTTCGACTCAATGACTTGTGAAACAAACGACTACGATTGAGGGTACAAAAAAGGTTGTTCCGAAAGTTTATCTGTGTAGCTCATAAAATATCTGCGGCAGACTACACGCTTGAAGTAGCAATTCCCTTCAGTGTCGTGTGTCATTACTTATGGTACACACGAGCGGATAATCAGTTACGTAATCAATACACGTCCTCCCGGGAGAGGCGTCGGACTCTGTATTGTAGACGGTTCGTTAAATCCTATGAAAAAAATAACTTTGGTTTATGAGGTATGTAAGCGACGTATATCAAAGAACTTGTAAGCACTAGTTTTCTCAGATATTGCGAATAAAATCTCTGTGAAATAAGAAAGCTGGTAAATCGAGTACGAAAGAGTTATCACATCAAACTATAATAAGATTTTTATACAACATGATTTATTTTGCGAAGCTAACAAAATATTATATCGAATATTCATAGATGGAAATCGATAAACAAGACTACATCCGAAAACCTTTTAGTATTGAACGAGCCAATGTCCATCTTTTAAAGATAATCGCTGAAGTAACTAGCACGCTAGTTTGCACACCAATTGAATCTCTGTAAGAGGGTTAATTTAATTATTTATATTAAAAAACCTTTTACAAGATTAACAACCTTATCAAAGTGAATTCAAGAAACGTCTGAAGATGGGTTCACCGACCGTCGACATTCCTAAGAACAAGATTCGTATAATACATCCATTCATCATCAGAACCATTACGACGCACAGAAAATTAACTCCACAAAACTTGCTGAGGCAATATGATCCTTTTCACAAAGAGTTTAGAATTACTTTTGATTCACATTTAAATTTGATTACTCTAACGACCTTGCCCCAATGCATTCAAGAAGCGATAATCGATATTTGATGTTGTTATGTATTAATATCAAACAATAAAATATTTACGTTATTTGTAGGCGTATAACAGTACCTACAGATAAAAGCTGAGGGACTGGTAGGGAACGAAGAGGAAATGAAGAAAACTGTAAGTCAGCGTATCAGATTCTTAAAATCAAAGTAATGAAATATAGAAACAAAACAGCAGATTATAAATTTTCTAGTAATATACAAAGTGGTACGTATGAAGAAACTAAGCAAACAGTATCAGGATTGCTCAGAAATAGAGATAATCCTGAAAATAGAAATAGATGCGGCCGAAGTTTATCTGGAAAACAAGCAATTACGACATGTGGTGGAGCGAAAGAGAAATTTACTCTTGCAAACATTGTATCGAGAATATGCTATTCTAGAATTAGATCGCAATGATTTCTTAAATAAATTAGTGATAAGTTATTACTATTTATTATTATAAAGCAAGTCAAATGACACGTGACCTCTATTGTCAACCTTTCAGCCTTTAGCTTTGTTAAAGATAAATTAAATTCTTTCGCATTTAATAATGTGTGTGTTCTATGAAGACGTATTACTCTATGTATATTATGCACATGAATTGTTTATTAAACCGAATAACACAGACTTATATTTGACAGCAAAAATATTCGACAATGGATTTTGCTTTTCTTTTAAATAAAATTAGACTGAATTAAAATAGACAGAGAAGAATAAAAGTGAATTAATATAAAGTCAAAAAATATAAAAATAGTGAAGAGAGAAGAGAAAGAGAAAAAAGAGAATTGAATAAAACGAGAATTAAATGTAGTATCGAAGTAATAAATAATCCTACCTGCCCAGCAGTACTGCGACAGATAGGCTGCGATAGGCTGAGTCGATAGACTGAATTAAGAAAAATAATTATCAATATTTATCCACTCATTGCTATGCGAATATACTAGGTAGGTACCTTAGCGAAAAATACAAAATTAATTACGATCCTAACTTGCGCAAATCTTTTGAAAATGCAAATTCATGACCTCGATGTTAATCTAATGCTCATTAATAAGATTGCGGAGGTATTTGAGCTCTGCCATTACCTAACACAACATGGCGTAGCGACTGAAACGCGTAACAATATCCGAGTGAACGTTTGTATGAAAGGGAACGCCCGTTGCGCACTGATTATCTGCTAGACACGGTTGGCTCAAGGATTAGGCGACGGAGTCTTGCTGGACACTGTGTTCAATTTATTATGCAATAAATAAAGATAGAGCTTAAATGTATTATTCAAATTAGCATTATGCAAAAGCAGCTGCGTTTAGAATAGGGCGTTAGTCAAAAAGAAAATACAGAATACAACTTTCATACGTTTCTACGCTAAAACATAATTTTCATAGCATCAAAGATATTAGAATCAATACTGTTCTCTACGTGATTTTACTATAAGAGTTTTAAGAGACGATTTGGTTCCGATCCAGAAAAACCTATGCGAAAGACATAAAAAAACACAAATCACAGCAGTAACACGGGCAGTCTAGACACTGGTTATGAAAGGAGCTGTCGCGTCCTGATTAGCTGTCGGCGGCGATGTCGTTTCCGCCAAACAATAGGCTACCAAATAGACATCGCAAAATGCGTCTAAAAGATTGAAAAAAAAAGATACAAGAACAGAAGAAGCAAAAAAGTTACTAAAATTAGTAATCAACCTTAATTTTACATGAATGCTGAAATCTTTTTGCACGACTTTCCACCACAACTTTCCATACACTCATCAATCGGTCCTCACTTCAACTTGGGCCTTAACTAGACGCAGATGACATGGGCGCAGTTAGGAATTTAGTACATGACACAGACCATTGTCATCTGGGTCGTGCGAAAACAAATATGTAGAACAATATGAATAGTAGGGATTTTTAAACAAATCTTAGACACATATTTTCATTTTTATAGATGAGAACAATTGTACAACAGTAGTTATTGCTAAATTTTGCACAAACAGCATTTCTGAATCTTACTTAACTACCTATTCATAATTTAAAGTCTTTGTGTGATTTTAAGTGGCGGGTATGATTAGTAGTATTTAAGAGACCAGAAGCATAGCAATTATGTGACGAAATTAAAGCTATCGTACCCACTTTACATCACGCTAATACTGCAAAAAATAATGACAGAATTTCACAACGCTAATAACATATTATGAGGTCCAGTGTGTTTTCTAAAATACTTATCCAACAATTACATCATGCATTCGCTCGATATCAAGCGTCCTGTTGAAGTGACCATTGTCCAGCCATGCGCATCTTCTCACGATCATAATAACATTTGTTTGCATTATCAACCGTGACGGCAGAGAACGACGTTTCACTGTTAGTCGCGACCACTAGTAAAAGCGTTTCTAATATCGTACTTTTTTGGTGGCAAAATTGCACTAAACTGTTTTGGGAAAGAAATGTGTTTAAAAAGTTGTTTTAACGTTTACAAGCTCTTCGTACGGTATCGAAATTAAAACTAAAGCATAACAGTAGCTGCGTCCAAAGATACAACACTTTTGGCATATAATGTCAAATAACTATCAAACGAGTCAAAACAAAACAACCTATTGGAGTAGACAGTAAATCCTCCACATTTTCCTCTAGACGACGACTAGGTTCTACTCAAGATAAACCAATAACTCGCAGTTTAGCGACATACGTTTAGATCCCGCTTTCAATAAACAGTCTGGAAATGGTCCGGAAATGGCAACATTTATTTTACAGCAGATATTTTTTTCTAGAATAAATACTAGTTGAGTAGCAATCGTTTTCAAGAACCAGGGAATGTTTTTGTCTGTCCGCTTCGAATTTTGGTGCACACTCATGGCGCACTAATTACGAGAATAGGTTCTTTAAACAGAACACTGCACGAATATTTGTTTAAGAGAAAATACCAATAAACTGATACATGTTACGTTTTTGAGAGTGAGATACACAAGTGAATTCCTAGAAAAGCAAATATATCTGCAATGTTTCATAATGTTTGATTATATAAATGGCACAGACACAGATGATATTGAGGCTTCCATGTAAAACATTTTTAGATATTCGTGTTGTTCGTGAAACACCTATAAGCATTTTTGGAGTTAGAAGTTATGCTGTCAAAATCGGCAAAAGTTAATATTAAAGCTTAATTTGCCTTCTAGGTCTCGATCCGCCACGAAGACAGTCTAGACGCCAGCAATCACATCCAGTCAGACATTATAACATTACACGATGACGTCATCAAAGCCGGATGTCACAACCATTACTTAACCGTGTCATTACGTGTTCTTATGTCAACGTCATTCGCGATAATGTTAAACTATTATTTGCAAATCAGGCGTCAAGAGTGGCGACAAGCTGCCGACATTGCTCCGCTCTTTTTATTTTGTGGTTGTATTGGATTAAATCCGAGTAAATAAAAATTATCTTTGTTACCAAAGCTATCGTAGATACCATTTTTGCCATTACATTAAAAATCAAACAAACATCCAACCAAAAAAAAAAAAACAAAACGCAATATGTTAAACTTTTCTGACATCGGAAACAAAAACCCGATGAATAACTTAATTGACAATGAATGGATGGACAACAAACTGCATGCGACGAAAAACTATGGTCTCAACCAAATGGAATTTTAATATTATCAAATCAATCCAAGTGTGAGGGATCATATTACTTTGTGATTTGGATTTACAATAAAACAATTAAATGACGAGGTTTTATATGAAATATTAAAACATTTTATCCGAATAAGGTTTGACTGTAAGTATAAAAATGGAAAGATGAATTTACTGACACATTTCGAGATGTTGAACAGAAAATCTAGGTCAAGAGTAAGAAAATCATCCATTACGGTCAGTGCACCTCAGGGAAGCAGGCGTGAGAAAACGTATAATTTTAAGAGATACAGAACACGAAAATACTTGAGAGCAAGAGAACATGACAAACAATTCTATCCAAATGTCGTCAATAAACATTCCTCGTCGAATAAAACAGTTTGGCGGATTCTTCACAGCTTTATGTCGTTTACGCTATTCTGACTGGCTGACAGCCAACTGGGATGTTCTCATATCGACACAGCATAGGCGGTGTTTATTAGATGTCCAAAATAAATTAAATTGCGATCATGACATTATTCAAGGACGGGGATCGGGAGATCAACGTCCGCTGCAATATAAAATAGGATTCTGTCAAGTCATTTGACACATCGTTATTGCTCCGTTGATGAGTCTACTTGTTTTGCTGCAGCTTCTAAGAAATAGGCAAAATGGTGGTCTATGTCGCTACCTACCTGATCGAGGAAAATAACTATAGAATTACATAACGTAGAAGATGTTAGTATAGGTACATTAAACTGTGATCATGCAAATAGCACCGGTTTCTAAACGAGGCATGTCGTCAAGATGTGCAGCCGATGTTATATTTAGAAATTGCTGCCATCTTCGATGAAAAATATTGCCAAGCAAGATGCTAACGCGATAAAACCATACTTGTTGGTTATTGTTTATTAGATTTAAAACCGCTTTGAAGTCTCGCGTTGCGATCGACTTTTTTGTTATAACTGTTAGACTCGTTCTCTGTGTTACTATGTGCTTATAACAAATCAAATTAGTTAAGAAACTTGCATAAAGTTTTCAATATCTTCTAATTGCAATTTAGCAATACATATTAGACTGCTGTGAGTACAAAAGAAAATTTAATAACCATTCCAAACAAAATGTCAGCAAGGAATAAGCATTGTGTTGTGTTCTAACGAGCGACTACCCTCCTATGTTTACAGTAACTTAGTATATTACATTCAAACCAACAGGGATGAAACATGTTGGAACACGGGAATTTTATCATTGACCTTACATCGCAAGCGTTGGAGGCTGACGTTTGTTTACATTAGGCGTTACGTCAGTACAGACGATTACACGGGCTCACGTGTAAACAATTGTGTAATTTTTACATAAATTAGTTGACTCGCATATTTGAGACGTTACGAAACGCAAACCTAATTAGAGATGCGATGGTAATATTGGATCGGGTGAAACTAATGTGTTGGAGATCTTAAACCGTAAATTGTAGTAGTGCGTGATGCCTGTTTTCAATATAAAAATCTCTTTCAGATCGTAAAAATAAAATACGGCTCATTAAATGCGTGGAAAGATGGATGATGGTATAACTACAGATTTAGGTGCTTATATTCAACATTTAGGGGTTATATGGATAACAAAAAACCGAGATAAATTTTGATGATCAGACAGTAAAACTTTGTTACAAACTTATTTCCCTCATCCGACTATACAGTAGATAGATCACTTAAGAGACCAAATTTTGCCAATAGCTATTCCGCATTATCATTTAACGCCTACTACATTCATTGTATACCGTGGTGAGGTTAGAACTACACCAACATACCGAACACAAGAATGTTATCTCAGATCTTTCTTGGTTCAGTGTCGAGTCGCGACAAGTACGCTGCACGATCAACAGATGTGTGCCGAACAGATGTTTGGGTCGTTTCGTGTGATTTGAGTCTGCAATGTCAACCAGACGCATTTAAAGCTAATGTGCAACTGTATTTATGGCATTTCAATATATGTGGTCCATAGTAAAAGTTCGGTGTTTTGTATAGACACTAATAATTTTTTTTCTAGAGTAACATACTGTTTACTTAAAGCAAAGCCTCACAGCAACTAAAATTATTTATTTATTTAAAACCTATTTCATTTAAATTAAAACAGTACATGTAGAATTATATTGCCATTAAAATATCTACTTAATTGAAATATAATTTGCTCTTTTTGCAATCATACATTTCGTTTATATTACAGTTCAAGTTTTAAAAACTAATTAAGGTAAACAACCGGCCAGTTGTCGGCTGTATAATTATTTCTAAACCACAAATTATTAAACAGCAACGGTACTAGAGCTTCAAATTAATTTAAAAGTAACTGGACGTTCATGAAAGTTTATAGGCATCTAATTGACATCTGTCTAGTTGACCTAAAACCTTACTATATTGACCAGTACATTTCTTAAACAAATAGAATAAAAAACATAAGTAGGTCCAGAATTTCCAAATCAAGGTTCCATTAATAATGCAATTAATTAATCGATAGCCTAATCCTCTGACATAGAGAAGACACGACCGTCTGAGACAGTACACTTTGTTCAGCTTACAAACGGTGCGACATCTTGACAGGCGACAAAATGTGTGAGAACGTTAGAGCGTTGACAGTGACAAGACATCAGGACTTTGATACCAAAAGTTTGGTGGTATGGAAGAAGATGTTCGAGTTCGGTATACCTATTAGAAAAGTTCAACCTCAGTAGTATACTTTCTTGGTTTTTTTTTGACGAATTGTAGAGAAAATACTTAGTATCACATTTAAGCTAACATAAGATGGGCGATTTGCCCGTCTTAACAATCCTGAGGTAATCCGGAATAAAGAATACAGATTCTTTAGATGAAATGTTTCAAAATCATGGAAGACATATTTCTACGTCAATAAACGACATGATACCTAAAAGAACTGAAATTGATCGATGACTAAACTTTTAACCCTGACGTTATGTAGGTACGCATAAAGATAATACAAATGATCAAAAACCAAACTAATAGCTAACGAAACACATTAGTTGAAAATCAGTATAATATAATGTGATCTAAATATAGCAGGGGCATTAGAAGTTCATTGATATTTCGAGCGGGCCACGTTGGCAACCAAAATAGACAGTTCCGGAAATGTGTAGTGGCATTCTAGGAAGACATTGATTACGAATGGGGAATGCAGGGGACGGCCGCGATCTGGCTGCGCGGGATGCCTTCACGAACAGTCATCGGACAGATCACACTGGTAGGTAACTTCGGTGAATAGCGACTCAGATCATCTCGTGACAATGCAGATTGCTTGTCGATGATCTGTTTAACACTTTTTGTACTACATTACTCTACTTTCTTATCAGACTAACAATATTTGCTGGCGTTAATCATGACAGTTTTTTGTTAAAAGCGTCTAGAACCAAGCCATCTTTTTTGGATTTCATGAGAACTAGGCTCTTTGATATTGTACAGAATGTAAACAAACACTTATGCCTTTAGAATGCGTAAGCCCAAGGGACACGAACACCTATACGTTGACCTTAAAAAAGAACATCAATAAAATGTATTCCCACGTAAAACTACATGACGTAGGTATTATAATTAATTCTTTCATCAAAACTATTAAAACAATGTTCTGACATTTCTGTGTCTTAAGTCTCAGGAATCGCCCGCAGTAACATGGTTACTAAGAGTGGGTGGCTTGGGTAGCACAATGTCTCGTAAAATGTTCCTACAGCATGTCTAATTACTGAGCATGAGAAGACGACATGCTATGTTACGGTTCAGGTTATACAACGAGAACTCACAGGAACACATTCATTATTCACTAATCGTCCAAAAATACTTAAAAACTCTTATTACTTTTGCTGAAACTACGCTCATTATCATAAATATCTTAATTAAACAAAACTGCTTTTGTGCCCGGTACTTAAAACCTTTTTACACAATTCCAAAGTTAATAACACTCAATTTTGAAGACCCTCACGACGTCCCAACATTCTCCGCTTAAAAATTCCACCGAATTACTTTCAGGTACCTAAAGGGTTGCTAATTCATGCGAAATCGCTGACAATCCAGCCTAATTGCGCGTCGGATACAATAATAAATCACAACGAGGAAACCTCTAGTCATTCCCGAAGCAAATTACTTGGTCCAAACCCAACACAATTATTTCGTTGAATATAAAACTACTAGCATTTGTCATGTCTGTTAAGAGCAACGCATCATTCGGGAGTCTAAAATGTATAACATAAAATTCGTATAATTATACCAAATACTTCAAAGAACTTTAATTTAAAAACGCAACACCAAATAACAACTGAAAAGAGTTTTGTTTTGGTTGCGGTTCTTCTCACGTGGGGTCGGGCAAATAGTTTCAGATTCAGACCAAAACGGCCCACAATCGGCACGTGAATTCGGTCAAAGCTCATGAATAAGGGCCCGTGTTGAGTCCACAACTTTACGAGGAAAATCCACGAAACAGACATTCGTGTGTGAAGCCAATAAAACTTTGTTAGATTTCAAATTAGTTTTGAGTTATAATATTTTAAAATCCGGTAGGTGCAATATCATTCTCACTGGTTCTCTTTAAAATCTGGACGTCGCAACCACTTATTTAACAAAGGGCCTTTGTAGACCGTGTGTGTTATCGTGGTGATTGGATATGACATTGACGTGAGAGCAAAGAAAAATATCCAACGCGACCCAAGCTCGTATGAGTTGGTTTTGGCTTTGACACGATAAAAAGTGGTTAACACTGTTTTTAAATGGCGTATTTACCAAATGTCACTCTACCTCAATTTTCGCCTTATCGTAGAAGACTTGCGATGTTTTAAAATAAAGATAAAGGGCATAGGGCCGCACCTCCCGTAACATGCACTCTTCAGTACATTCACTATTGGCAGTGGTAAAAGCTATTGATATTTTTGCGTGGATCAATACAATCATTTTAACAGACCATTTACTGCGCCTTTGCTGTTTATTGAACGTAGGCTCAAGGAATAACAATATAATATCAAGGATCGTGCTTAATTTGTATTGAAATTGAATCAAAACAAACAGATGCAAATCTCAACAAATGTTAAAGGGAAACGTGGGCGAGGAACAATGTTTTTGGATTTGTTTACGTCATGCTCGTAATAATGTTTTACGATTTAAGGCATATTGATTTTAAACATTTTATGTGGAACAAATTAGAATATCCGTTTCATAGAGTAATAGCTACCTGTTACCGGATGATAGAGCTCAAAGAATGTAATACAATATGATGATAACAACAAGAGATTACCAATTCTGCGAACTTTTTAGGTTACAACAAACGTAATCTGAAATTGATGAGTAAGCAAATAATAGTTTGTACAAGAATAGAAATATTATCTTTTTTGAGTCTTATAGATGAGATAATGCGGCGATTTTTCCTTTTAACCAATTTGTACCCACGCCTAAACCGGGCTCATCGTCAGGATCGTGCGAACTTTGGCTTTTTCGAGCTTTCCCGCCCACTGCGGGTCAGAAATAAAAGATAAGATTTAATAAGTAGCGCGTCACTTCGCCTTACGATGCCCCGTCTTGAAGTATAAATACATTATGTACCCAAGAAGCATAAATCAAATTATGAAGAACTTTCTTAAAACATTGATATTTAATAAGTATCGTTCTCAGGAATATTCATTAAAGGTATGTACCATATCAAATACTATGTCGAAACTTAGTGCAGCAGTTAAATAATGATACCATTGCATTGAAACAAATTCTTCTTTAATTTTGAGGTCTGACAAACATTAATTTATTATTAAGTAGGACTGAGGCGAATTTATTTCATGTTAAGGTTTAACATGAGCATATTATATTACCAGATAATACATGGTCTAATCAATACCAAATTCAGTGCATCAGCATCAAGAAAGTTTGAATTAAGAGAAGTATTCATACAAATAAGGAACAAAACATAAAATTATTTTAAGTAATTCATTGCAAGCAAAGTCAGTATTGCTACAATTAATTCTTTATTTAATAACTAATTTCATGTCAAAGGCCAAGATGCTTTTTAATTCAGACTAAGTATGAACAATGACTTTACATTAGACCATTAAATATTATTTTATATTGAGGTAGGTAAGGAATAAAACATAATAAGTTTTACTGAGCTTTCTAGCTTTCCACATACACATTAGGTGTGTTGACATTCTCTTATTTTTAATCACATTCAGCCAATAATTGCCACCAGCCAGGCTGTGGTGACTATGGCGAGATGACATTGATGATGCAATTGTTAAAGTCTGGCTTAGGACTGAAAGAAACCTAATGAAGTTACAAAACTAATCAAATAAAACATGGAATTAGTTTTTTAAGATGATACTACCATACTTTATTACCGATATAAGAGTAGAGTAGTATTAATAGTAAAAATAGAAGTAAAGACTAGATGAAAGTTTAATTCTATTAATCATTAATAACTGTTACAATAAACCCAAGATACAAGCAATGCATAGACATTATTCTTAATACCTACTGAAGAATAGACTGCTGAATAAATTAATAAAACTGAAAGAATGAGAAAGGGGACACATTATCTTGTTTTCAATTCAAATAGTTTAAATATTTTCTAAGTATTTTATTGCTAGAATAATATAAGAACACAGCATGAGGCTTCAAAAGCAATAATTCATAATAGTAATGAGCATTCATTTAATTTTGTTCCATTGACTGAGCATTATAGCTGCGTCTCCTTGACACGCTCTGTTCAGAACAATATTCATTGTTACAATGCATTCAGTATTATTTAAGATAAAGAACCGTCTAGATTTACTATTGGCTACTAAATACTAGTCTCTTGATGTTTTTATTGATTATTAAAACTAATGAAACTAAGCAAGGAGGTTTAAACTAGTACATTCTTCAAAAAAAGAGGTTTACATAGTTCAGTTATACTGTTACAGACAAAAATAATATTTAAAGGAATGATTAATCAATAATGGTTTACAAACCTAAATTTACATAACTGTGATAATAAATGATAAACAATGAAGTGACAAGATCTCTTTGAAAAATCAATATTTACAACTATTACCACAGATATTTACTGAAGCTGCTACTTTTGATAATAGTAAAACTCAAGGAAAACTATTGTTATCTACACAGTATAGAGGTAACCAGTGTACTAATTAAGCATTCATATTCTAAATAGTTATACAATCTAATCACATACCCCAATCATTGTTATGGCAGAAATTAACAAATAACAATAGAACATCAATTGTATAATAGTCTGGGGCAAGCACCAATGCCAGGTTCAAACTGATTACACAATTGACTAATTACTGTCTGATTGACTGCCCAATAAATATTCATAATTGTTAAATACATTTAAATAGCAACTAAATGCATGTTTGAAAAATATACATGTATGAAAAAGGGTTACAAAACAGACCATAATAACTGTTCCATGAACTTCACAATAGAGCCAGGCATGTCTACACTAAGAACCGTTGTACAGCACTGCCTGCAATATAAATAATATCCGCTTTTACATAAGCACAAGCATTAGCATGCAAGTCACTGACCTGAGGCAAATTGGCGGCGATCTGTCTGTGCAGCGAGTCCCGCTCCTTCTCCACCTCCTTGAGGCGCAGCTCCGAGTCTCCCAGCCGCTCCTGCGTCTCCCGCAGGCTCTCGACCAGCTTATCTCGCTCATCGAGCATAGAAACCATCAACTGCTCGAAATTCGCATCCTCGCCGGATAACTGCGAACTCCTTTGACTGATACTGTCCTCCGATATAGTGGGCATCACGTCGCACATCATATTCCACATTTTAATTTAACATCAAACCAGAATACTTATCGTACACGACACACCGAAAAACACAATTTCGATCACCGTTTTATTACATATGTCCCGGCACAAATGTTACCTAAAACTAGCGCACTTAACGCGAAGAAGTTGTTTCACATCGTCAGAACATTCGTATAAGACATTAGTCAATAATTCGGGAGACATTCTAGTTCGATATTTAGAAAGACACACCTAAAAATCGTAATCCTACTATTCCATACTATCATGGCTCAAGCGGCATGTCTGCCATCTTGGAATGGAACGTCAATCAGATCAAAGAGTAGTACAAAAGACGCGTTCTGTGCGTAGACGAGACAAGTCACTGAACTCTTTAATATTTAAAATTTTGCTTTGTTTTCAACCTTATAAATATTGTGGTGGAAATGTAATGATATTATTTTAGTGATGTTTTTTTATAAATAATTAAACTATAAAAACATTGTGAGAGGAAAATAAATTTTAAGTTGATGGAAAAGCGACAAGTCAGGAGCGTCAAAAAAGTGTGCATAAAAATAGGAAAGCTAAAAAAAAAACTAAAAGCGTTTTAAAAATGTGAGATGAATATTATAAAAAATATGGAGAAATATTTTAACAGAGGATTCGATATTATGCTTGTGGTCGAAAACTATTGCTATGTCCATTCTCACAGTTTTAGTCTTTGGCACATTTTACGCGTAGTGTCGGCAGAGGTCGTTACGGTACACATGAATGAAGTTTACGAAGCAAGTTATGGATCAAATATTTTTTTTATGAACTATTTTTATTGTCATTCTACACTTTACTAAAGCTTTCTAATAGTTTAAATTATTTAGTTTTTAATTTACATTAAAGTCAGTAAACGTTTCTTATAATATTAAATGCCAAGTATCCAAAGCATAGAATAAAATAACCCGGATTCTGTTGCAGTCGGTCAAAAATAAAATCATTTACCTGCTTAGCGCCGAATTAAGAGGAATTTTGTATTCTTTTTACTAATATTAATTTATTAGTTATTTTTTACAGTAACAGCGTGTGGTAGGTTATAAAATTTAATTAATATTAGGTTATCGATTGTTGGGCATAAGGTATTTAAAAAATATTTTATGGCTTTTTAAACGGTTCCCGAGAATTAACTATAAATAAATAACTGTAACATATTTTATTCTTCTGACAAGTTGCTTTGCTGACCTCAAGACAGCTAGCGCCATCTCGAGGTAACGGAAAGGATTTGAAATTTCCTTACCTCATTTTACATTAATTACTTCATTGTTGCATTTTTTTCCTTTCAGCAGTACTGTTTAATTAACACTATTTATTCATTTATCGAGGTAAATAGGTTCAGCAATTAATGTGTACTTACCTATATAACCCATGGTCAGGGAATGTCCAGACGAATCGAAAAATTTAAAATATAAGCAAGGGTATTTTAATTTACAACCTTTAATTCATATTTACCTATCACGTTAATGTGCCCCGTTGTTTATAACGAAATCTTGCAAGAAGTAATTACACTCAATTTCCGATTGATTTTAAATGTTGCATGCAGACTTTGTTATTTCACTATGCGCTTCGTGTCGCAGGTTCGATCTCCGTTTAGGACAAGC
Source organism: Trichoplusia ni (assembly GCF_003590095.1). Classification (NCBI taxonomy): domain Eukaryota; kingdom Metazoa; phylum Arthropoda; class Insecta; order Lepidoptera; family Noctuidae; genus Trichoplusia; species Trichoplusia ni. The sequence goes on along the minus strand of NC_039490.1, from coordinate 1,297,966 downwards.
ATTTGGGTGATACAAGAATGCTTGTTCTGGGTGTTTTTATGCATGTGATTTGTATGTTTTTGAGGCCTCCCGCAGCACAAGGCTCAAATTCCTTAGAGCTTAAAAAAAAAGAACTTCAGTATATTGCATACTGCGGAACAGCTATGGAATGATACACAGACATATGCTACTGGAGTTGAAAGATGGCCGTAGAAGCTCAGCTTTAAAACGACCCAACTGTTTTGGTACTTTCGGTTGGTCTTGAAAAGTAATTTAAACTTATAAGGTAACCCAAGGTCTGATGCAGATGCTAACTAGAATTGCAAACAACAAAACTGGTAACAGAACTGCAACAAGAACTGAAAGATTTTTTAAGAAACGTTTTGTTCCATTGTAGGTACTTAGGTACAGTTATCTGCACTACAAACCAAAAACAAAACAAATAAAAAAGAAAACAGCTAACCAGAATTAAATGTATCAAAAACAGTTGACCAGAATTAAGTTTTTGATAATATATATCATCGTACGAGCTCTAAAGGTCCTTTGACGCTTGACCTCTTAGATTATGTTAGTCGAGAGACAACAATAATGATGACGTGAGATACTTATAAGGTAATATTTGTTCTTCAGTCTTAATTCATCCGTCGATCAACAGTTACACAGTGTAGTGAAAAATGTACAAAGTTGTTATATTAATCGCAATTTGTTTCGCGGTAAGTATTTTCTGAATAACTGTTGTAAAGCTCTTGTGTATTGGTATTGTAATTAGAGGAATTGAATGAGTAACAATTGAACAATTACTTTCGTTATTCGTACCTTGCAGCTTTGTTGTTTTGTTTCGAATCAGTTCTTTGTTGTGGGGATTACGTAGTTATCTATTATAGGGAATAGCATATAGAAATATCGTCTCGTTTTTGTGTATTTGTCAAAAGCTTCTGCTATCCGTCTTTCGTGGTATGAATAAATCACGCCACGCACGCCATCTCGGGGTCATCTTCATCTTTAAAACTGTTACATGAAAGGCACAACAATTCATAAATCATTTTAAATACCCAGTGTTTACATTTTAAACAACAAAAATGTTATTAGCGTTTCATAAATACTTGAACTGAGTCTGTGTGTCTTTGTGCATGTGAATTGAATGTTTGTGAAACCTCCCGCGACACCAATATTAAGTTCCTTTATGCGGCAGTTGTTTCTTTTTTTACAGAAAGAAAGACCTCTCCAACAACAGCTAATAAAAGTTTAAAGTTTAATTTGAATGAAATAATTATGAAACGTGAAAACAATACTCAAACAAGTATTTTTACCATGGCTGAAGAGTACACGTGACTGGTCTGGGCTCACGTTGGCCTGAATCCAAGCTCTTTTGATCGATAACTTTTTATTCAGGAATTTCCTTTCACAAATTAACTTTTCAGTTCTTGAGTAACTTTAAGATAAGGGTTTCAAAAGGGTTAAGGTTTTCACAAACAATACAACAAATTAATTTGTGCTTCTTTTTTTGTTTACGTTTTTATTTAACCTATTTGTACACAACCATATCAGAAGACTACAGACTATTAATCGACTCATAGTTATATCTTGTTTTCTTAGGCGGCCTTTTTTATCGCCCGGTGGCAATCCGGACTCGTACCAACTAAAACCACCGGTATGCTTTCTTTAGTCAAAAGCCAAACGGGATGAGAACTACCGCGAAAGGCAGCCACTGGCCTAACTTAAAAATATGCGTGTGTACCCCGTCTTTGGTTTACGAAGTTCTGAAATAATTTACATACTATCACATAGACAGTCAACAGCTTTAATCCGATCAATGTTCCTAATTGTGTTTTTCTAGAAGAACTCTAAGGCACCTCTTTAAAACTACTTTCTTCCTCATTTCTTCAATAAATGTGATAACTGACATCAGTACGAATTCTGGACTCCAAGGCCCTACATTTTCAGCGTTAGCACTGATCGAAACAACGTTATTTTTCAACTAGTGACGTGACTCTGATCTCGTCTTGGTTTAATATGTTCAGAGATGTATCAGATTGCCAAAGTCCAAAAGTCCAAATATAGCAATTTTAAAGTTGAAAGTACAACTGTTACCCAGTCAAATACTGAAGGGTATTTGACCTTAGACAGCAGATACAATAGTTTAAGTAATTGTTTTGTTTTTAACATATCTACGTTTCGTATCTAGTTGGTTAGTATTTACGACTCTAGCGATATCGCCAAGGAACACGAAATATTCTCTACGGAGAGCTACATTTATGAAATAAATAATTTTATGCCATGTAGACAAATAAAATATATTATAAGAAAATATAGTCTAAGTTAAGGCTTACGTGGATACTATTTAGGAACATTTTTGTATCAAGCCAGTTTCTTACTTTTTCAACATACTATATAAAGTATACTTATGTAACAGTAGTTTTAAAAAAAAAAAATTATACTAAGTTGATTCATTTCAGGCATGCCATGCAGCCCCAGGCGGTGTATTCTGCGGCGAAACCCCAAAAAATGTAAGTATGGATACTATCATGTCTTTTTGTGTTGTTTCTTTCTTATCACGATTAATGGCAGAGTAGAATCAGGAGACGAGCAAGGAAACACTAGTTAATCACGTACTTATAACGTAATAAAGAGATTCTAAATAGCGGCCAGTGGACCCTTCAAGCTTCTAGGCTAGAAAGGAAACTAGTCTTATTTGAGTTTACTATGAGAAAAAGTACAACATCCGCTTAGATCAACCGTTTGTGTTATCCACGAATGCTCGATCTGAGTATGGGTGCCTTTGTGCATGTGATTGCAATGATTTTGATTAAATTCCTTACTGCTAAAATATAAAAAAAAACTTTACAAGTGAGCAGTCCTATATAGCTTTGAATGATATCTTATATTGCAGCTTTTCCGATGTCTCACCGCCCCATTATTGGTAAGCGATGAAGCGACGACGAAATGCAGGTCCACTTCCGGTCAGGTAAGTCTAACACTTCAAATTAATTTAACACATAATGTCAGTGTGTATGAAACCTGGGCAAAGTTCATTGTCATGAATTTGATGATCCTTCTTTGGTATTGGGCTATATAGGTTTGGGCGAATGCCCAATAAAAAAGTAGGATCAAAAAATTGATCACCAAACGTACAAGCATGATGATTGGCGATTTCAATTTAAACTACAAATTAGATTAGCTTCGAATCTGATCTTTTTGGTCTTATTCTGATCCTTTAACGGTATTCTATAATTCCAGTGCGAGAGAATCAATTGCTTGTTCCGTGAATCGAAATGGTGGTCGGGAGATGCGGTGGACAAAGTGAAGTTCGCGACTTTCTTGAACGAGTACGGGAAGAAGAACCCTCAGTGGGTGCCGACTATTGAGCACGCGAAGACGGCCTGCCTCGGAGAGACCCTGAAGCCGCAGGGGACCGACCTCAACTGTCCCACCTTTGATATCACCCACTGTGTGTATGTCAGCTTCATTAGGGTAAGCTTTCTTCAGATCAATTAATATTTTATTTTGTACAACTGATTACTTGTTTTTTTTCGTTTGTTGGGGAAGTCCTGAACCGCCATGCAACTTCTCTCGCATTTGGTCGGTGCACTTCAAGGCATATTAATTACTCATGCACCGATACGTAAATAACTACTAACATTGTGGCCGTTCACACGAAATAATTTTGGTGACTTCTTTTTGGCACTGTTAATTTTTTGTAATTTATTTGTGCCGGCAGTATTCACATTCGTATCGTACGGAAGCAATGCCTTTTTAACTCCCGTAGTGTGAAGCTTGATTCTTGCGTCGCGGTGTCCTGCATACTTAAACAAGGACATTTCATAACATTATATGTGTGTTTCTTGCAGTTCGCCTCGGCATCGTCATGGTCTACAGCTGACGACTGTAGCAACGCCCGCGAGTTTGCTCGCTCTTGCCCCGTGTGCCCCACCGACTGCTACGCCACCGCCATCCCCATCGGCTCCTGCAACGCATGCTATTATGGACCTACATCTTCTTAAAAAAACCCCTAAAATTAATGTAAACTAAAACCCTCCTTTTTCTTCTCCATGTGCCTTTTCGAAACTGAACTTTACGAAATTGAACGCTAACTTTGAGTAATTTAATACATTTTAAGATTGTTTTATTGATGAAAAAGTCGGCAGGGTCTATATGCTATCAAAAATATATGTTTCTGTAAAAATGTTACTGTCTCATAGTGTATTAGGTTGACTTATATGTTTAAGTGCCCACGACTCGACGATTACATTTCTTAGCGCGGGTTTCTTTTTGTCTTCAAACTGAAGAGGACAAAGTTGTAAAAGTATCGTTAGTTTCGCGATTAAAATAATTAAATGACTAGATGTGTCTTTTTGTCTCTGCTCCCTTTTAGGAATGCTTTTTTAACCAACGAAACCGCCTAGGCCTGACAAATTCAAAACCCGTAGAACTTGAAATTGGCGTCATCATTATTCAAAAGATACTAATTCATATGTCGATGTCTTACATGATGTACAAGCACACAAACGTTGCATATGCTATTTTTTTTTAAAGTATGTTGTTGTTTGACCTGTCAGGTAAAAAGAGAGAAAAAAATCGTTCATATACCTAGTCTGCAGAAACTTGTTGCTCCTTAGTCTCATCTCGCTGCTAAGCTCGTGGGTTCAACATGTACAAAGTTGTTACCGGTAGTCTCGCTGTGTCTTGCGGTGAGCTGGATTAAACTTATTATCAAGCTGCTTCCTGATGCACCTGCTTGTGAAAAGGCCTGTGCACAGCTTTGGACATTTAGCTAGTATTAAAAAGTATATAAAAGTGTATTATAAGTACATATTAAAAAGTTTTTTTATCCCTTTTTTAAAGCCTTTTCACATCAAACTGATTGATTTCCACCGAATAAACTAGTACTTTCATCTCACAGGTGTTAGTTTATTCATGGAGACACTTGGCACGCAGTTACACAAAACTTTTCATGTATAGAGCCTGCGTGAGATCTCACTACTGGAAGACCTCCCCTATTTTGTTCCAGGTTTCTCTATCTTTCGCGATTCCTAGCCACGGGAGCTCTGCATATCTGACTAGGTCAACATTTCAGCTAAAAAACTACATTTTATAAAACTTGATATTTAAGACTTATGTCAAACTAGCTGTTGCCCGCGACTTCGTCCCCGTGGGTAAAAGATATAAGTTATGATTTATACCTGCCCTGATTTTTTCACATTTTCCATTGTATCTTCGCTCCTATTAGTCGCAGCGTGATGATATATAGCCTAAAGCCTTCCTCGATGAATGGTCTATTCAACACAAAAAGATTTTTTCAATTTGGACCAGTAGTTCCTGAGATTAGCGCGTTCAAACAAACAAACAAACTCTTCAGCTTTATATATTAGTAAGTAAGTATATAGATATATATAATATAGATAGATAACGACCAAGATCTTGCTCATAGCAAACTAAGTGACATAAGGTACAGTCACTAACGGAAGTCGGTTAATAAAACCAGGTTTTTATACCCTCTACAAAAAATAATGAGTTTTTGCTATTAAGAAAGAAAATAAGCATGAGACTTAACTATACTTTAAACTTAGGTACGAAACACCAACTTCTTCAAAACATAAAAAATATTGAAGTTTGTAAATATGATTGTGTTAAGCGACTTTTCTCTCAAGATACAAGAAACTGTTTAATAATTGCAATCAATTAAGTTGTTAAATTCGTTATGGTCTGCTTGAGTGCGACACAGCTCCTGAAAATGTCAAAATCAGTCGCTTCTTTGGTTGTAAGTTACATATAGCTCGTTAATAGACGAACAAAGCATTCGTGGATAACACAAATGCTTGTCCTACACGGGGATCGAACCGGCGACACGTCGAGCATGGTGCGCATGACCCTACCTGATGCCACTCAGCTATCAGTGCAATCTAAATTCTCATATCTCTCATACAATATGAACACCCATAGGTTGAGGTCAAAAAAATCGGATATATCGTAACACCATTATGTAGTTAGGAATAGAATAAGCATTAAATTTAGGGCAGTGAGAGTATGAGGGTTGTGATAGCGACTCATGTAGGTAGATCGAGATGTTTCACCGAAGCCAGCATCAACACCCTCTATCTTACACGAAACATAAATCGAACCCACTACAGTACCCAAAAGTTGAGGGAACAAGACTTAAAGTCACTGAACCTACAGGTTATATCGATCAATGTCATTAGTTGAAATGAAACGACTTTTACGGATTTTATCGCGGTTTAATTTTTGGTTTTAGTTCCCTGAAAATATTAATTAATACTTTGCATTCCAAAAAAAAAAAAAAAAAAAAAAATTAAACCGCGATAAAATCCGTAAAAGTCGTTTCATTTCAATGTCTAACATTCTCGTAAACCTAAGAAACCACAATGTCATTAGTTACTATATTACTATGTCAAACATACCTACTCGTTCAGTCAGCAAATGATTTTATACTTTACTGCTAATATACGGACTACGTAATGTATTGCATCAAAACATAGCTTGTTTTGGTCAAATAAAACATTTTCCAGGAGAAGGTTAAATCTAATCTAAACGTTGGAAAATTTTGTTTTCCAAGTTGTTTTCTTAACATTTCCACACCAACTCGCTAAAACGCAGACTCTATAAATTGTCATTTCCTCTCGCTCCCGGCTGCTGGTTCAGCCTTCAGCCAGTTATTATAAATTCCAATACTAGGACGCAACTTAGTACTCGCAATATAGCACAATCATAAGCCTTGGCAAATAAAACTAAAACTCCAATCTCAATAGAGGCTTTAATTTCCTGCGCCACGTCATATCCTTGCTGTATCGAGCGCCCGCCACCCACGTTTCCCGCCTCCCCCGATAATTTTCCACTGGTTCCCGCGCATGCGCCCGCCATGCGCTCTCTCTGACACCTGTCAAAATCAGTCTGTCCCTCCCCAGTGCCGTGTGGTGTTCGACGTCATTGCATCCATCATAACGGGAATACCAAGTGCATTTGGGTGAAATATGAGCATATAATAGGTAAGTCCAAATATTTGATGCTTAATTAATCCAGTTATTTGGAATTTTATTTGAAATTCTGAATTTGGTACGTTCGTTGCATGGCACACTGCATATTTTTAATTTAGAACGTTTAATCTCAATTCAGTTTTAAATCTGTTCCTTTTTTTATTTGATTTTTTTAAAGTGTGTTCTGTGCCGGCGGCCCGATCGATTATAGAGCTTGAGACGTAGATATGACAGCCTTCGTTCTATTTATAGCCCAATGGTTTATGTGATAACAATTACATGTACCTGTGTACGACTGATATTGCGCCTGCCTCGTGACCTTTCATCTTAACACTATCCGATCTGTTGCTAATTGATTAAAACAATGGTCATTACATATACTCTGTTTATATACTTATGATAATAACAACTCGGATAACTATCGATTAGGGTAGGATCGTCGAGTAATATTGCATAAATATTTTGCACAGCGATAGTTCGGGCTAGTAATTGTTTCGCCGGAGACTCAAATCAATAACCATGTAATTACTGTATCAGAGATGTACTACCATTTTGTTCCGTTCAAAAACATCGAATTCTATACATTTTTAAATGCTTGTAAACAACTATTGAGTAATCATTTACTAAACCGAAGTATAAAACAGATTCTATCAGATTTAAGCAAGGGGCGTTTCTGCTAATCGACGTAAATAACATCGCATTGATTCCTAATCCAAACAACTTGTAGAAATGTAACTGCTGAACATTGATTTCTAGAATATTCTACAATCTTCTTGAATGTTCTCTCATCGAGGCAGTTTTTGTCTCGAGATTTAAACAGTCAATAAGGATATGAGTATTTCTAATTCATTAAGCTTTACGACAACGACACCCTATCGCATTTCATCTGCTATTTTAATATTATCTTAAACTTTCCTCAAAGTATACTTCATCGCTATGATCGCATCGTCATTACTGGGGGTTTGCCGACTCAATCTTCTTCTGGCACACCTTTCTTAAGCCATCCGAAGGCAAGTTTGTCCTTGCTGAGGCCTTAATGGTTTATATCCATTGGTATGATTACTAAAGGGTACAGGCTACGCAAAGCCGTCATGATGAGGATTAAAACAAGTTAAGGAATCTGTGCTTTACAAAACTCATCAAATTTCATTTCTTTAGAGTTCATAATTTCGTATTCTAGTACGTAACCTTCATAATTCGGTATACATTTTACGAGCAGCACTGATATCTCAACGTATAAATACACTTAATTAATTATTAAAACCATGTCCGGGATACTGCACTGCGTAAACAAATCGCAGATGTTATCCCTGAAGACAGATTGAAATAGAATTGCGGGATGGATCGAATTTTTCATGATAGTTGCATAGAATATCGTAATACGAAGATAGGAAAACACGAGAGAGACCTCAATATTCATAATAAGACCTTAGCTGGAAAAAATAAATTACAGCTTTCTTAGAATGGAAATCCATTTATCGAGGGTTGTTAATGACTTAAGCAAACAACATTGTTTTCGTCTTCGGAAGCTTAGCTAGTGAAGTTATACCTGAAAAATAAAAGTAATAAAACGATGACGACGCACAAAATCTACTCTTATTGAAGGATTCCTCTAACTCGGAATTTAAGTTTTACATATGTGTCTGAAAAACATACGTGGCACTAAGAGTTATAGTTTCGACAAAGGTTGAAGAAAAAAAAAAATTACCCATCTAGTTTGTACTGTTGTACTGTTAAAACTGAGAGACACATGCCCTGTAAAAATTTTTTGTCTAGCTGTAACGGTTCCCGATTAACAGTATAGTGATAGGCGGACTAATAGACACACAAGCAGAGATGCTTCAGCAAAAGGGTTTGGTTTTTACCAATTAGATAACCCTAAAATGGTATTAAATCTCCTAACTGTTTTCTTAAATTTCATCAACTCATAAAGCTAATCTCACTTGACAATTCATTATCTAAGAAAGGCGCCGCTCTAAATATCCAAATAAAAACAAAGTTTTTAAGGAAGTCATCAGAACTCATTAATGTTGCTGGCTCCGGCAAGCTTTTAAGACGTGATTCTCCCAGATTACGTTGTCACTTAAGAATTAAACCGAATTTTGCGGATTTAAGGCATTTACGCAGAATACTTTCAGATACGCATTTTTACTTTAATTCTACAACAGTTAAATTACAATGGTTATGTTGCACGAATCGTTCCTTTGGCCTAGTGGTAATTTAAAGCCTGTCTTCTGTCAAGTCAAAGATTATAAGGACCCGGTCTGTTGCCGATGTCCTGTCAAATTGAGGCGCCTATATTGTCACTTGCTGAAACAGCATTTTGAAGAATCCGGAACGATGGTGGTTTTTTCAAACTGTCTTACAAACTACGGTCTACGGGGGGTGTCAAACTCTGACACCAGGTTAGATTATTATTTATTAATCAGAAACCAGAGGTTTAAAGAAGCTTACGTATTAAGAGAGAAACACAGTTCATAGCTTTTCGTATATCTCATCATGACGCTAAACAGGCAAAGACAGTGAAAATACATCAAATGATGGCTGAGAAAAGCAAAATGGCATAAAAATACATCAGCTGTTCAACCATAACATTGTTAGTCATTCCGTAAATAAGATTAGGCCCTCAGATTACAATGCTAGCATACTTCTGAAAGGGTTTTTTAGCTTTCTGAATATTTTCGGCTCACATGATCCGTATTACAATAATTTATTAAATCAGAAGTCACTTTGGGCAGATCCATTGTGAACGTGATCCCTTTTGGCCGCGGTTTCAATATTCATAATATATTTTCTATTGTTGTATGTCTTGTTGTGTGGCAGACATGTTTTCCTACTGATGCGATCTCGGACCTCCTTTGGGTTCAATTTATTACGTGAGTGGTTTTTAGGGGTAAGGATTAGTGGGATCGTTTGGTTCTCGTTATTCGGCCGCAAAATTTTGGAATAAGTAGTTATTGTATTTGTTGATAGGTATTTGATAGCTATTGGTCAAAGTTTCAGGTGCTATCATCTAAAAGCTTTAGGAAATGTTTCGCTTTTTGTAACAGTATTTTTCGATTTTAAATGTACTTAATGGCTTTGCCATTTTTCTGTTACCTTATACAAAAAAGGCCATGTAAATAGGTTTTCATCCATCAATTTAAGGAGTATTTAGCTTAGCCTGCCTCCTTACATTATTTTTCTTTTGGAATTCCCCGCCGGCTTCCATTAGCATTTAAATTAATTTCAGTCTGCCGATGGAAATGTTAACACAAATTGTATTTACAATATTACGCACTTCACTTCATATACTGTTTAGTTACTAAGTACTATGGTAAATATCGCGCTACTATAATAAAATAATAATAATTTATTTATTTCCAAAATATATACAGATATGATTACAAGGGTAAAATAAAGGATTTGTTGCTAAAATCTGAATTATGTAACAACTGCTACCTCTTAAACTAGGTATTCCTGTATTTTAAGATTAATCGCAAAGGGTGAGGCAGACATTTTTATTCATGGGTTTTTGTACCGTTTTCAACAAATCAATGGGTGATTTTATTTTAAGAATCTTTACGACAGCTGCTCACTTCAAGCCTAATATAGACTACCCGAAAAATATAAAAATGCTCTAGCAAAATCTCATAAAGAGGAGAAGTAGAAAAGGGAAAATAACAAACAGAAAACAATCAAATAACTCAGTACTTACATCACTACGCATAAAAGATTTAAGTCACCTTGCAGCATATTACACTGGATCAATAGTCGTAATAAAACTTCTATGCGGCCCTACTCCCACAATTACAGATGCCACAGACCTGACAACTGTATGACTCAGACGCGATTAAATCTTGCAGAAATCAGGCTCTTGTCTCTCTTTCCCCATTTACTGTACAGCTGGTACTTGTTTTTGAATATCTACATCCGTTCTGCTGTATGAAAGGGCTAAAGGGCAATCAATTTGTTCTACTTGAAGAAACCTTTTATCAAAACGGAAAATGTTTATGTCGTATTCCTTTTTGTTCTGCGTGTGATTGTGCTTTGTACTTTGTGTAACACTTCGATGATTGTTTCCCAAAGGCTCTTTATCAGAGACGAAATTGTGAAGTCTTCTATAGGAATGGAAACTAGATTCATGAATATTTTAGGTCCAGTTTCATTTTGAGATCTTACAACTTCTTTAACAATGAAAACAGTTCGTCTTAGCCTTGAGTAGTACGTTTGATTTTAGTTACAACTTTTTAGATTGAACCTCGTTGTAACAAGATATAATCAAAAGCAAGACAATAATCAGATTATTTCATCGTGTCACATTTTTACTAAAGATGTTTACATATTGCAAGATTGGCAATCTAACGATATTCGTTATCACCACGAAAAACTTTAGCCGCTCCGACAAATAAACACCAAATTACTCACGTCATAACACAGATAGGATATCTCAAGATAAGTGTGATAACAAATTAATATACGTTTACTGGAGGTATACATCTGTATTGTTTACTAGCTTATCACTCTATAGCCGATGTCGTATTGATTTTGTTTTTGTTGTCGTTAGAAGCGTGCCTGGCTTCTTCGCGCTAACACGTCTCCTCAGATGCGGTGAATGCAGCATGTGTTTTAATTTTCTTAATGTCACACGTTCGGTATAACGACGCACCGGATAACATTTTGCTGAGTGTGATTGCGTTAATAAATATATATCACGAAGAGACATTGAGGCGCGAATTCAATAGGTATGTACACTTACAACTCTCGTGTGGTTTTCGCGTCTTATTGTTTGTATAGCATGATTAGGATTTAGTACTGTCAGAAGGATTATTAGACTTGAGTTTGCTAATATTTGTTAATTATTTTTGGTCCTGGTTTTTTGTTTTTGTATTAATATCAAGATGGGTTGTACACTGATGCGTTTAAATACAACTTGCTCTTGCTTTCGTCTTTTCTTGGTTCTCGATATAAAACTATAAATCCAGCAAAGCTTTGCACTTTAAAACTTAGCCATCAGGTCAAGTGCCACTGGAAGGAGTAGACAGCTGATCCCTTGACACAATTCCTGCCTACGTCAGAGGATTGCCCTCTTTGCTTGGCACCTCGTGGTGAATGCATAATCCATTGGTCTATCGGCATCAAACTATTGGCCATCGAAGCATTATGGTAATCTGAAGTGAATTTATCTCTCCGGTTTTGCATGAGAAAGACAAAAGCCTTTTTGAACATCGTTATTTGAGGATAATCTAGGCTTTAACAGTGGTCCTTTGAGTCAAAGCTTTCAGTCTGTTTGGTAACAGTTTCTCTTGATGTTATCTTCCTTTTTTAATGAGTCAAAATCGTGTTGCATCATTGTCATATAATGTTGCAACATCTCGTCTTGCCATTGTTTAGTCACAAATCCTATATACTTTTGTGTATTGATATGAGACTGCTAAAGTCCCTAGAACAAATTAGATCGAGTGTGAAGTACTTATTCCATAATAAACTAACATTTTTTCGCGTATTGGCTAAATGCATTGACATGAAACTAATATGACATAACGAATGGATCTACGAAGTACCAAGTAGCTTCAGGTAGATAAATAACTTTCAAAGTCACCATGAATTACTTACGAAGCGTCCGACCGCATCGGAGCCACCATTCTTAAAATAGTCGAAATCGATGCGTCGACGGCGCATCGATTTCGACTTTACTTATTGAGTAGCCGGTGCATGTGGAGGGAAAAAGGGCAGCTGTTACATGTTACGTGAAATGTTAACTTAAATATAAGGGTTGGTGAAAGGTCACAGTAATCTTTCCAAAGTCACTAAAGTGTTTGTAAAACTTTGAAGCTTTGTGATAACATTTTTGTGTCTGGTGCTTAGTAAGATTACTAAGTTGAAACTTATATACCATATACTTAATGTATATGGGTTTTCTTATCATTGAGTAGGCTGTGTCTGACTAAGATATATAGTAATTATAATACAGAGACCGATAATTTGAATTTGATTAAAAAAATATGGTCTCTCTTCTGGTATCGTACCTTGAATTTTTGCTGACATCTAAGATTTAAGACATAGTGTTTAAGTATAGCATTCTTTTAAAAAGTGCTAATCGTAAGCTATTTACTATTGACTCAGCCTCAATAATTACGTCTAAGTATGTAAAGCTAGCATTTACTTTAATTGTTCACATGTTGTTACCATATTGTATTATTTTAGCTGATCATCAGCTGTCACGATGTTCGAGGGCGCGGTCGCCGGGATCCTCAACCGGCTGCTCGGCAAGTACGTCCAGGACTTGGATACGGAGAACCTCAATGTTGGCATCTTCTCCGGAAATGTCAACCTCACAGATCTGAAGCTTAAGCCTGAGGCTTTGGTAAGGAACTCATACTACTTAGTTGTTAGTTTTGGTGTATTGTGGGTTCTAGGCACTTGAGAAACTTGATTCCTTCTTAAGAAACTAGTTGCTTTTGGGGAAAGACAGGCACAAAAGGAAGGAAGTAAGAGAGGCTTTTTTATACAATTGATATTACCGGTCAATTAGTGACTTAAGGAGCCTTTGTATTTTTGTCGCTGTTCCATCAGTAGCGTCTTCACTAAACTGCGCATTTCTACAACTATAGAACATTCAGTGCTCTAAACTGAATTCAATCAATTACATTTTGTCTTTCAGTACGAACTTGACTTACCAATAGATGTGAAAATCGGTACTATCGGTCGGATAGGCCTACAGATACCTTGGGCCGGTCTCTACACACAGCCTGTGGTCGTCCACATCGAAGATGTACTGGTCCTAGTAGGTCCAGCCATATCGAACAGTTATTTTGATCCTGAACGAGAGAAAAGGCTTACGAGAGCCGCCAAACGGAAAATCTTACAAGATCTTGAAGCTGAAAGTGACGTCCTAAAAGGTCCTCAGAACTTCTTCGGGCATCTCTTCACAGCTATTGTGAATAATCTCCAGATTTATGTCAGGAATGTTCACGTGAGGTATGAGGACTCCATCAGCTCCAAAGACGGACCTCTCGCGTGTGGATTGTGTCTACAGAGTTTATCGATCGAGACTACGAATAGGTGAGTAAACTGAATGCTTATGGATTATGGAGGATTGTGTAACATATCTTTTAGTCAGTTTATGTAACGAAACTTAGTTTGTAATTTATGTGTTGAATTTGTGATAGGAATGAAATGCTCATCATCGTTAGATAAATAATGGCTCATTCATAAAGACAGAAGTTAATATCTTGTCACTATACAACAGTAATAGCAGTTCAGTATTTGGACTTCAAACTTATCTACTTCTAAAATTATCCAATAACAAAACTGAAACCACTTCTTTCTACCTTCAGCAAATGGAAACCATCAGTGACCCCAGCGGACGCATCAACAGTGTACCAGATGATGCGAATAGAGTCCATGTCAGCGTACTGGAACCCCACAGCGACGGCGCTGGACGACAACGAGACGGCGCACATCACGCCCATGCAGTACTATAACTGGAAGCATTACATGCTGACTGGACTCGACAAGTTCTCCATGCATCATGAGGACTTTGAGTTCCGTGAGTATTTTTTGTTTTGGAGATGTTTACGTTGGTTTTTGACACCTTGGGCTACAATATCGCAATTTTCTTACTGAACCCTAACATTTTTGAAATAAATTATAGCCTATTTTCAGCGGGGTTAATGTACCTTCTCAACAGTAAAAGAATTTTTCAAATCGGACCAGTAGTTTCGAAGCATATTCGTGTCAAACATACAAACAAACAATCAAATATTTCCTCTTTATAATATTAGTATAGATAATCAGATCCCTCCTAGGTTTGTATAAACCTTTTTAAAGTAGTAATTGAGTTGCTTGAAACATTACCTAATAACAATAAAACTAACATTGAAGTTTGCTATAAGAACCTCAAGTCCTCTGTTCTTTTTCTTTCTTATCTTTTACACAATATAAGAACATTTCTGTATTCTTCCAATTCCAGTGCTGAAACCAGTGACATGCAAGGTGAAGGTCCTGATCAACCGGTCGGGCGAGGCGCGCGTCCCTCGCCTCCTGCTCGACGCCGTGCTGCAGGACAGCGCGCTGCAGCTCTCGCGCCGGCAGTACTTGTCTATCAACAACCTCATGACTTCCTTCGCCATGATTAAGATCAACAGGTAAGGTATTTCTCGAAGCATATTGAATTTGCTTATTTACTCTTATTATATCGTCATCATTAGCTTTACTCTTTTCAGTGTTACTTGTTCCATTTTCCCTCTTTTCCATTTTATCTGTTGGAAATAAAGAATATAAATTATTTATATCCACCGCGTATCCTGTTTTTTACATTTCTTTTGCGTACAGGTAAAAAGTTGGTTATGCTCTTACGAATATCTGAAAAATGCGATCCAACATAAATCACTTAACATCATTTTTTTTCAGGAAATACCGACACCTTCACCCGGGAGTACCTCTGTCGAAAGACGTTAGGAAGTGGTGGAAATACGCGTACAACGTGGTGGTGGAGCAGAGGGTGCGGCCTTACACCTGGCCGGCCATCAAGAAGCACAGGGAGAACTACAATGAGTACAAGATGATCTACAAAAGCACGCTGCGCAGCCCGAACGATATCGAGCTGAAGCTGGACCTGCAGAAGTGTGAGGACAGCTTGCCAATTGTGTCTGTCATCATTGCGAGAGAACAGGCCAAGTTTGAAGTAAGTCTTTGCGATTTTTTTTGCTGCGTCTTATGTTTTAACAACTTACACTAAGGAATTTAAACCTTATATTGCTGTAAGCATAACTCGCTGTCTGTTGCATACAATTTTACAAATACAGATTACAATTTTAGTAAGACTTTGCATTGTTTTAGATATTTATAAGCTAAGCTAGTGCTGATTGTGAAAACTGAAGTTTAACTGGGATTTTGCAGCTTATTTTACAAGATATGTGTATGTACGAAATGTAAAGCTTTGCTCATGATGATACCACGTTTTGTACTAAACAAATTAACAACATTTTATCATTATTGTAATTTCAGAATAACTTCTTGTTCACTTGCCCAAATTCTCTTTATAAAACCTTCTTTTCTTTTCTTCTATTTTTGCAGGTACTAGCTCAAGAACCTGAACGTATAGAGGTAGTAGAAACTGAATATGACTGGTGGAAACCAACTATATCGCCTGAAGACAATGACATGGATGAGGTGAAGACCCATGTGGAGCTGTGCGTGAAGAGTGAGAGGAGCAAGACGCTGTGGAGCCATCTCTCCAGCCCTGAGAAGAAGAAGGTCTGCGAGCTGATCGGGTATGTGGAGGGGGCGCCGCGGCCGGACAAGTCCAAACAGTATATTGGTAAGGAGTTTAATGTTCATATCTTCTAAAGTATTATTTTATTTGTGTTGGTTACCACTACTACTTAGTTTATCGCGAATGAATAATCTAAGAAACTATTCGGTATTTCATTATGTTTTACACGCAAATTGTTATAACCTGTATAGCGTCGTAATGAGGTACGACAGAACCTAGTCACCATTTGTAGAATACTATAAAGTGGTGGTAATGTAGTCTATGGTTGATTATTGTTGTTATTAAGGTTTTGTTTATTGTGATTTCACCCAAAAATATAATGATTTACGTAAAATTACAAGAAAACTGTTATGTTTCAGAACATAAAATAAACTTGACGTTGGCTAATTCCTCCATAACGCTAATGAATAGAAACAAAGAAGTGCTTGTGGTGACCCTCACACAGTTCCTAGCGTCTCTGGAGACGCGACCTTCGGCTAAAGCCTACAAGGTATGTTAAATAAAAAAAGTGCTATAGTCAAAACTCTTATACCTAAAAAAGAACAGTAAAAAAATAACACGTAACACGGCCAACGGCTTTGCCCTTTAGTACCTAATATAAGGATATATAATGAAAAAAATGACTTTGAAGCTTTTGGTTCAGATTTCAAAATTAATTAACGTGGACCATGACGAATGTTAGTAATGTAGGCACAATAATGTCCCCAGCTGTCGGGGCGCGCGGAGAGCATCGTGGTGGAGGGCGTGACGGCTGACGGCGAGCTGGTGCCGCTGCTGACGCCGGAGCGCGGCGCGGCGCCCACGTGCTGCAACCTGCTGGCGCTGGACCTGGAGAGGAACCCCGCCGCCGCGGAGGCGCACTACGCGCTCTGCTGTCTGGCCGAGCCCGTCGAGCTCGTCTATGTCGAGGTGAGGGGCTACTCCCTCACAGGCGCCCATGGCTGTCCGCAGCTGAATGTAGATCTACAACATAAACCTAGTCACTACGGAAGACTACTTAAAACTTTGCCGTTTTTTGATGAAGCTCAAGCTTTGCTCAGCAATGTATCAAAACTGTTAGGATATAATGAAAATACTTTTTATATAAGTGGTTATTGACTCACTCCTAATATTTCTATTTTGTCAGCATTCCTTCACGGAGCTAATAAACTTCTTCCAAACCCACTCGATGACTACGGACGAGCTGAATGATGAGATCTCCTACGCCATGCTCCGAGCTGGTGGTGCCAGCAAGTCCCTGCTAGCGTATGCCATCGCCAGGCGGAAGGTGTTCCACCTCAATGTGGATATCAAGGGACCCTGCATCGTCGTGCCTGAACATGGATGTGTACATAAGTGAGTGATGTGCAGATTTTGTTTGAATATGTTGTGTCCAACAATAGGACCAGTTGGATTTCCATTTTTTAATTAATTAATTTTTCATATTAATAGGTCTGGCCGAGTGATGATTCTGGACATAACACGCATTATAGTAAAGTCGGATCTCCAGCCTTCTAACTTGACTCTAGAAGATGCCACCTGCATGGAACTCGAGGAGAGGTTATATGATAGACTGCATGCTGAATGTTCCTGTCAGGTACGAAATATCTAAATCTATCAGAATGATAGACAGTATTTGTCTCGTACACAGAAATTAAGGGATACAGTGATATAAAATCACGTGTGACGGCACTTACCTGTACGCTTTTTACTAGCCCGTGATGTTACTTACCCCTCACTTCCACACATTTCATCATTTAAGTGATTTTAAACTTTTTAAATTAATAAAATACGGTACGTATTCAATATTTTTTGGAAATTAGTCTGATGAACTAACCATTATTTTTCCGTCAATCGTTACTAAATGAGTGGCTTTTTCGTTCAAACATGTATAATGTCCCAACTTGTCTTGTCTAAAAATATGACTCTTTTTTTTCAACCCACTTCACTATTTTTTCAGATCCTGTTCAGCGAGTGGACTGAGCCCTGGCGCGAGTGCCGCCGCCACGCGGACTCCGAACTGCATCTCGTGCCCAAGATCAAGATGCAGGTCGTGTTCTCTAACAGCATCAAGAAAGACTACCTGCTGCTACCACAGTATGTATACATTAATTATTTATTGGTTACAAGTTAAATGGTACAATCTCAAATTTAGAACGAAGTCCATCCACCATAAGCTTATTCGTCTGTTGAATCTATTGTAGGTACCTGCGTATATTTAACCCCTAATGCAAACATGTTATCTATCCAGTTAACATCTTTGAAATTATTTGGATAAGTTGAATTTCAGTTATATGGTGGGCAAAATATACCCGTATTTTCAACTGAAAAATGTTATTTCCATTTTCCCTAGATACAAACTGAATATCTCCCTATCGAGCTTCAAGCTGAACCTATCGGACCGTATAATCGGCAACCTGCTGGACTTCATCGACAACCTGCCGGTGCCCGTGCCCAACACGGTGCCGGTGTCCTTCATAGACTCGGGCGACTTCGCGGAGTGCGACTGCGTGGCGCTATACATGGCCTTCGACAGGGTCACCGCCGACCCCGAGTACCGGGACCTCATGAGCTTGAGGCAGAAGATCGTAGCTGCCTACTTGAGCAGGACTAAGTGAGTGGGTTTTTGATAGACAAGATCCTGTTAATTAAACCAACTAACTTTATCTATCAAACTATGTATATCTTTATAATTCGCTTATACGTGAATTAATTGAATGCTTACATAGTTTTGTATTTGAGAGCTTAAAGATTTTTTTAAAATAATCTTCGAATCCTGATGATCCCTCATCAAAAAATATTTATATATACAGGGCAGCAGAAACTAGCTGCGACAAAGATGGTGACGAGTACAGTGACCAGGAGTCCCTGCGATCAGACCTCCCGGTGGAGCAAATAGACGACGACCCGACGGAGATATTCGCGAGGAATGTCGATTTACCAGGCTTCGATGATAACGTGTCGCCTAGCAACACCATCAATACTCTACTCAGGTTTATTATAGGTAAGTTGATTTTTATTTTTTCTGCACAGAGCTCGACGTGTTACGAGCTCGATCCCCGCGTAGAACATGCATTTGTGTAATCCACGAATGCATGTCCTGAGTTTGAGTATTTTTATGCATATGCCCCAAATCGTTGTAAAGTCCTCCGCGACAAAATTATTAATTGTACTTTCTATTACACTTAATTAGTCTGAAGAAGGTAATCAGTAGATAATATCATTAAACAAAAGTTATCCTTAATAGCTATAGGAACGTTCAACTAGTAACTAAAACCTCTTCTATTTCAGGCGAAATCGTAATCAACCTGTCTCGAACGGTCGACCAGGTGGAGAAGCCATACGTGATGTTGAGCATTACGAAGGTGTGCCTGGACGTGGCTCTCATGGAGTACGGCCCCGCCATCCAGCTGTCCGTCAGCCAACTCCTGCTGACGGATAAGCAGCATCACAGCAGCACCGGACAGTATCTGGAACTGATTACCAGTTCTGATGAACTCTTTAATTTGTTGTATCGAAAGGTATGGTTTATTGCTAAGTATTTAGAAATGTAATTCTTATCGGGCACTTATCGGATAATCGTGTTTGGGGTTTTCCCACGTTTTTATACATTCACTTTTCAATTGTTTGTTTCTTTGTCGTACCGGTTGGTTTTTTGTAACTCAATTTTGGGGGATCTCTCTATAAGCTAGCAGGCTGAATCTTTCAGAGTAGCTTTAAACCCGATGGTAATGCAATTTACAAATATAAAAACGGCTGGCCCAATTTTGATAAAATTTGAATGGAGTGACATTTAAAAAAAACGTGGGATTTGGTTGATACGGCTATAATGAAGACCTTACACCCAGCTAGCATAGTAACCATGTTCTGTGTCCTAGGTCCGCGCGGACTGCCCGGAGTTCCGCTCGCACTTCCACTGCGTGGAGCAGGCGCTGGTGGGCGACGTGGGCGCGCTGTCGCTGCTGCTGCACGCCGACGCGCTGCCCGCGCTCGCCAAGTACCTGCAGGCCATCGGCGACCAGTACGGACATATACTACCTTCTAATTGAATGATTAAGACTTATTTCAAGCCTTATGTGTCCAAATATTATGTAGTAGCAATTTAGTTTTAACCTTTCCATGACGTGATCTCAGGGGATCCATAGATAAATAAAATTACTGTTCTATTCTAATTGACTCGTTATTTATTCAGGATCCAAGACACGCACCCAGTGAATGAGATGGCCGAGGCGATGATACCGAAGACGGAAACCTTGTGGTATTATCTAATGAATCCAGACGAAGACCCCCCTGTACCGCCTGGAGCTACCAAGTTCAGTTACTCTGTCAGGTAAACTATTTTTTTGTCAAGCCTTTGTCAAATTTAATAATTGGTGACGGTTCATATTTGTATTGGTCTGTTAAATAGTATGTAGGAAAAATCTAGGCCTTCATATTTAAAGTAACATCAATATATATTACTTAAGGGTAAGACAAAATTACTTCATTCTTCAATAAATAATCACAATCACTGAATTATTTTATGCTTCACTTTAATCCCTTAATTGATTGGAAAGTTTTTTGTCATTTTCAACTGCATTGTTAGGTCGTCTCTTTAGTAAAAAAACCGACCGAATCAATTTTCTAATCAATTCGAGTATGTCAACGTGTAGATAAAACTACTGAGAAAGTATAGGTATCTAATTTTTGTGGCTTTAATTTCAGAGCATCATCAATAACTATACGACTCTGCCACTTGGAGAGCTCCCTACTGGAGATCCGGCTGGGCGCGCTGGAGAGTGACTGCGTGTTCAGAGCGGAGGACCGCATGATATTCAAGCTGTACCTCAGCTCATTACATGTTGACGATCTGGCCGAAGCTACTTTATATCCTAAGGTCAGTTCAGCGATGCTGTACGGTATAATTGGCGTTTTCACAAACCTAAATTATTTTACATTCAAGCTTAGTTAGCACAGATTAGAAGATCTGCGAAGTTCTTTGATCTTTTAGCACGTCTTAAAAAATACAAAAACTACGCTAGCAATTTTTTGTTCTGACACAACTGATGTAAAGTATGGTTTGGGAACTTTAATATTTATTATTCTGTCAGTATTTTCCTCCAAAAGACCTTGGTAAAGTTTCGGAAAGCAACAGAGAAATCAGCAAGCGCTTAAGTGAGTTTTGTATCGCAGCTGGTGTGGCCGGACGAAGACAAGGTGCTGGAGATGAAGTACGTCCGCGCGGCGCCGCGCGTGTACGGCGGCTGCGGCGGCGCGCGCCCGCCGCCCGCGCACGGCGAGCTGCGCCTGTACCTGGGCCGCCTGCACGTCGTGCTGCTCGCCTGCGTCATGCAGCATCTGCAGGTGCCCGATACATACACACACAGATTCCGTTCAATTTATATCAGTCATTTGAAGTCTGTTTGGTATTGGATCATTATTGGACTTCATATTAGTAAAGTACACACAATTTTGTATAATAAATAATACAACGATATACAAGGGCGAGTCTTTATGTCATCATGAGTAAAACGAAAGTCCAGAGGGTACATAAGTATACTATTTCAAATCTTGAATCAAAAGTGTATCTGAAGTTGAAGCATGTTTTCACTTTGGATTATGTCTTTTCTGCCATAAAGCGAGATTAATGTTACCTGGTAGATGCCCCACCATATTTTGGACAGATTTTCTTAATAAGGCATCTACAGGCCTTACAAACCCTATTACTATATAACCTACTACAAACACGCTTTGTCATACTTAACTTCATCGCAGTTCAACTTACTCCAAGCTCATACTCGGGAGAGAAAGTCAGTCATGTAAATGCTGTATGGTATATCTTCTTGATACTTGCCGTCGTCTCCTTTGCTGGTTTCACGATAAGGCTACAACAATTCTTGATAAATCCACGTGTAGCACCACACTACAGGTCCACATGGCATTATGTTTCGCAGCAGCTGCTGGAGCCGCTGATCCCGGTGTCGGTGGCGGGCACGGCGGCCGCGGTGGCCGAGCGCGCCGCTGAGAAACACGCGCGGACGCTGCGCTCCTGGACTACCAGGCTACATCTAGCTATCGAGGTGAGCTAAAAAAGGAAGAAAACAAACAAAAAAAGAAAACGAGAAATGCGAAAAAGGGACTAATAAAAAAACATCATGAAATCTACTTAGAACCTTGTTGACTGTCCTAAACCAAGGATAATTCCTTCTCGCACTCAAAGACCTAGGGTGTCATCTTTTATAACTTTTGGTTGTTTTTTGTTATTTTCTTATCGATTAAATCATTTTTTTTTGCAGATACATGCACCAGTGTTATTGCTGCCACAAAAACCTTCGTCGCCAAACTTACTGGTCTTTAATATGGGTAAGATTTTTCAGTTACTCATTTCTCTTGAGGCTTACAAACAAATAAAGTATGTTTTATTAACATGACATATTATTAACACAATATTCATTCTATTCTATTTAAATGCTAATTTCTTGTATTCTCACATTATATTTCAGGCGACCTTCTGATAGAGAATTTCTTCAAGCATTTGATGACCTGCCAGGAGTGGTCGGGTGACATGCAGAACACCATCATAGATAACATTCTGATCAAGCTCGTCAACATCACCTTCTCGAGGGCTGTCATGACACTAGCTGGCACTTTGGAAGTCCAGGTGTGTAGTACTAACTTAGTGCTTAAAGGTTTTCACAATGAGTTTCTTTTGTTTAATTTTTTTCTTGACATACGTATGCAATTTGGTCATCAAATCCATGAATCGAAGTAAATTTTCGTTGTACATAGGAGCCAATCTTGGAGCCGGTGTCAGTGCGGTGTGACATGAAGCGCGCGCTGTGCCGCGTGCGGCCGAGCGGGGCGGGGGCCTGCGCGGGGGAGGGGGCGGCGCCGGGCGTGGCCCGCCCCGCGGCCGGCGGGCAGCGGCGCGGGGCTGCTGGCCTGCGAGGCCGACGTGGTGCTGGCGCCCGTGCTGCTCAACGTGGGGCAGAAGGACCTCGCCACCCTGCTGGCCGTGTGGACCGACAACCTCAGCGAGGGACTCTACATAGGTAACGATACTATGTCACGCGTCCAACATCGATCAGAGCTCGGACTATGAGGAATGTCGCGTAACTTGGTGCACGTTTGATCCGCGCATGCTATACATATGGACTGGAAATTCATGCAAATTCAACCAAAAATGTAATCGTAGCAAAAGATAAAAACCCTGAGAATTAAGACGTCAATGTCTATCATAAAATCAACTATTGTTAACATTAATTATTTATTTATTTACAGGATCCTTTGTTCCAAGTTCTCCAAGCGATGAAGCCTCCGATGACGAGTCAGTCAGGAATCTACAAGCTTTCTTTG